>NC_034420.1:16846668-17012757 GCF_002078875.1 Numida meleagris
GCAGCGCCCTCGGCGCTCCCGCACGGCTCGGCACGGCCCGGCCCGCTCTGGGGCGCGCCCCGCGGCGGCGGCAGCTCCCTGAGAGGCGGGAGCGCGCTTCTCGTCTAAAAAAAGAAAAAAAAAAAAAGAAAAAAATAGATATATTTTAATTTTTTGTTAATTTTTTGTGGTGCAGCGGCGGGCAGCATGGGGCTACCGGCGCTGGAATTCAGCGAGTGCTGCCTGGACAGCCCGCAGTTCCGGGAGCGGCTCCGCTCGCACGAGGCCGAGCTGGAGAAGACCAACAAGTTCATCAAGGAGCTCATCAAGGACGGGAAGTCGCTCATCGCCGCCCTCAAGAGTAAGTGCGGGGCGGGGGGCGGCCGGGCTGGGCCTCTCCCACCTCCCCCGCGCCGCCCCGGCCCTGCCCCGCACCGCCCCGGCTCCCGCAGCCCACCTGGCCCGGTCCGGCCCCGCCCGCCCCGCGCTCACCGCTCCCGGTGCGGGTACGGGGCGGTCCCGGACACCCGCAGCGTTCCCGCGCCGTGCCCCAGTGACCCTGCCATCCCCGCGCCCCGTCCCTAGCGACGCATCCACGCTGGGATGCAGCGGGGCTCTGGGGGCATCCCGCATGCGGGTCAGCGGGGCATCCTCCTGGCACCGGTTCGGGTGGGACAGGACCCGGCCTCCGCTGGGACGCGTGTGGTTCTGCGGGGCTGGGGCGCGGTGGTGGCTGCGGCGTTTGTGTCGTTCCGGAACAAATCGTGGTGTTCTTTGCTGGAAACACATTTTAGGAATAAATGCGTGGGTCCCGGCCAGGCTGACCGCTGCGTTCCGGGGGCGGATCTGGGGAGTTCTGTGCACCAGCTGCAGCGTGGGGCAGGTGGGCTGCGTGGCTCCGTGGTTGTCCGAGCTGGGAGGTGATCCCGCTGTGCGCTGGGTAGGGGTGCACGGCACGCTGCTGCAGCAGCACGGAATGCTCCAGCACCGGTGCTGCCCAGCTGGCCTCCAAGTGCTGCGCCCACCTCCGTCACCGCGTCCGTCTGTGATGTGTGGGACACGGGCTGTGTACCCGGGGCCCCCAGCGCAGGGCGGCGGCACGGAACTGAAATTGCTTGAAGTCTTGGCAACGTACGCTCGCATTTTCCTTCCTCTTGCGTTTTCTGCTGAACGTTTCACATCCTCTTTGTCTCGAGATGGGCGCTGGGTGCGAGGGACGTGTCGCTGCGGGGGGCGGCGGGCAGCCCCTGCTCCAGCTGTTGGCACATTGTGACCCTGCTGCCTTCCCACTGCTGGGGTGCGGTGTCAGACCTTTCCCGTGGGTTTTGTGGAGCTGCTTTGTGGTTGCCATGCTTGTGCCCTGCGTGAGGGTGGAGATGGTGCTGATGTGGAGGGTTTTGTAACTTCACTACAACGAGTGACGATCCAGAAGGCTGAAGTAAGGTTTGCTTATAGGACTGCTCTTGCAAAATACCCCGTGATGTCCGAGCACCTCTGGGCGTGTGTGTCTGTGTGTGTGCAGATAAATACTGCTCTTCTCAGTGAGGATCTGCCCCGCTCCCATTGTCTCCCTTCTCTGCGCGCCGGCATGGAAGTGACCTGGTTTTCGGTGCGGCGCGTCCCTCGTCCTCCCTCGTGCACCAGCCATCAATTATTCAGAAAGTTTTGCAAATGTGGAGACCTGAAGTGAGACATGAATAATGCACTCGGAGCATCGTGCACTGAACTTGTCTCCTGTTCTCCATCACAGGAGCCGCGCTGCCCACGCTGCTGGCACTCTGTGCCCCTTCCCGTGTCTCTTGCAGGGGCCGTGTCCCATGGTGACAGGGGATGTCACCTCTCTGCGCAGTGGGGCTGTTGGTGAGGGTGGCAGCCCTGTGCCTGGCTGCCTGGTTCTGTCTGCTCCTCCCTCTCCCAGGTGGTAATTTGAAGGCACCTGGCTGGTCCTGCCATGCCGTCTGCATGTCCTCGTGTGCCTTGGGGTTTCTGGTGGCCGTGCAGATCTGGGTGCTTGGTGGTGGGATGGAGGTACCAGCTCTGTCCTCACAGAGCATTGACTGGGACAGGGGGAGCAGGGCTGGCACTGCCACAGGGCTCTGTGTACTCAGGTCCCCGCTGGGACTGCGTGCAGCTCCATGGTGCCCTTTCTTGTGCTGCTCCCTGCTGCTGCCCAGTAGCATTTAGCAACCAAATGGCAGCGTGGTGCAAAGCTTGCGCCCTGTGCTCCTCTCTGAGTGTGTGCACCAGGGACACTGCTGTGCACAGAGACTTCCTCAGCTGCCACGCAGCTGAACAATCAAAACGGGGCGGTTGTGATTTCCCCTCTCATCTTCAGGGAGAGCCCCTCTGTTGTGCGCAGTGTATCCGGCAGTGCATGGCTGTGGTTCCGTCTCTCAGGAGCCAGGAGCCTCCATTGGGTGCTGGGTGCATGCTCTGCCGTGTGGCTGCTGCGCTGTGCCCGGAGCTGTGCCTGTGGCTGCAGCTTGCCTGGAACAAAAGTGAAACTTTCTGCCATTGTTTAACGCAAGCAATTAATCCCCTTTTGATATAAACGAGGCTTATTCTGGGAATAAGGAAATGTGTTTCGGACTGCATGAACCCAGCTTATGAACATGAACAACTTCACCTCTTGGGGACTCAGTTTTGAAGGAAAAGGAGCACGATGCTTCCTGGAAACTGAAAATGAACAGGGGTTGGTGCTGGGGTTAAGTCAGGTCCGGCTGTGCCCTGGCAGCACTGTTGGGATGCGGCGCTGGCAGCCCAGGTGTGGGGACCTAGGGTACCACGGGCCCTGCTTGGCCCCCTCAGCTGGGGGGGACCCGGCTCTGTCCTGCCCAGTGTTCCCAGTGGGACTGGGGCTTAGCACGAGAGCTCTGTGCTGCACGGCTGCTTTTATCCTCCGTGTCCTTCTGATGCTCCAGCTCCATTATTCACCCAATTCCTATTTTAGTGCTGTAATTGCAGCAGGTGGTGGTATCTCGTGCTTCTGAAGTCTGACTGCTTTCTCTGGATCTTTCTCTGGCAGTGCCATGGATCCCTGCTCTGCTGGGGTTTGTGCTGCCTGCTGCCTGGAGTGTCTCCCGTGTCTTGGCCCCAAGTGAAGCTGCTCTGAGCTGCAGGGCATCCCCAGTGGGCACCTGGGGTTATGTTCTCTTTATTAATAACGCATCCATACGTTGAGAGCCATGCATCTGTTCCAGCTCCCCAACCCTCAGCAGCCCCGTGGGAGGCGGAAGGTGAGCACTATTCCATCTCGCTGCATGGAATGGCAATGTCAGAGCACCCAGCTTGTGGCTGGGAGGGCATCCTGCACCAATCCGAGCTGGGAAACGTGGGACTTTGTGGTTTTTTTTTTGTTGTTTTTTTTTCCCGGATGAATTGCTTCTCATTTTTCTGCTCCATTCCTGCAGCGAAGGTGCAGCTTTGCAGCTGGCCCCAGCCTCAGGGCTCAGCCGTGTCAGGGTGGATTTTCCACCTCCCTGTCCTCTCCGAGGGCTGTGGGAGCTCTCAGTGTGGCAGCAGCCTGTGGTGGCAGCTCGGGGCTGGAGCGCCTTTGCCTCCTTTGCATGACCTGCGTGGCTCGTGTAGCCGCATACTTAGCAGCTTGTCTTGAATTTTATTCAAATGGAGTGTAGTACAACTAATAATACTTTGCTTCACTTTCAGGCTCCTCCTCTGCCTCCCCGGTGGAGGGGAGCAGCAGGAATGTGCCCTGCTCCGAAGGCGCTCGCTGCTGTGGGGGTCTCTGCTGTGAGTTTTGGAGGAGCTGCTGTGCAGCCGCTGTCAGCTCTGCAGGGCTGGGCACCACGTTCACAAACACATTCTAAAAAGCATTCAGGCAGCAGAAAGGCTGCAGCCGCTGACTGATGCTGAGAAGGAACGCTGGGACACAGCCTTCCTGCTGCCAGGTGCTGCGTTCCCTCACTCTCGTGTCATGGTCCAGGGGCAGCGTCCTCTGCTCGGGCACCATTGGCCCTTCCTGGCACGGGGCTCGTGGGTCCCTCCCTGTGCCCCGGTCCTGCCGTGTGGTGGCACTCTGTGTTGTCCCAGAGGTACTGCTGCGCCGGGGCTTTGCACCAGAGGGAGGAGGAGGCTGCTCAACAGCGGGGTCTGGACAGGCAGCAGAGTTTGAATTTGTGAACTCATTTTCTAAATGGCGCTGGGACGCTGCTCACTGACAGAGCTTTTGCTCATGTAGAGCTCTGAACCCGGAGGCGTGCGTCACGATGCAGCGGTGCGGTGACATGAGGGGGTGAGCTGCTGTCCCTGCTCAGGGAAGCACTCACTGTATTTGGGGGAGGAAAATGCAAGCTGCACGTGGCTGGATGCAGGAGGAGGGTCGGGGATGCGATGTCGTGTCATTCCTGAGGCACCAGGTCCTGCTCGTGCTCCTGGCATGGCGTGCACCTGTGCCCAGAGGCAGTTCTGCAGGGCTGTGGGTGCACTGCTGCAGGTGGTCTCCACTCCCGCAGCACAGAGCGCTGTGCTACCTGCATGCTGGGGGGGGTGGGGGTGGGCCGGGCCGGGCCGGGCCGGCTGGGGGTGTCAGCCGGTACTGACGCTGAAATGCGTGCAAGGAAATGCTGTTTCCATGGCGGTGCCGGGGCTCTGGCACGCGGCCCTGTGCTCCTCTGCCCCACGGCTCCTCCCTGTGCCACATCGCCCGGTGTGGTGAGATAAGGCCGGCACGGTGCCAGCACCTGCTGCCCGCCTGGAGTAGCCCGTCACCCAGTGCCATCAGGGCTTGTCGTCTGCCTGGGGGCATCTTGCCGTGCTGCAGCACATGGGTGAGCAGAGCTGTGCTTTTTGGGCTCCCCTCTGTGCAGGTGGAGGGGTGACTGTATGCCCTTCTGCTCCTGCACGGGCAGCCCAAAATCCTGGTGTGCTTCTCCCCAGCCCCAGGCTGGGCTTGGTGCAGAGCTGCTGCCCTGCCAGCCCCGTGCCTGGTTCTCACCACACCCCAGCGCTGCCCGTCCTGAGCCAGCGGGGACTCCCGATGCAGCCCGCTGGATCAAGGTGCAGCAGAGGCGACGTGCCAGGGCCTGAGCTGCGCTTCTGGTTCCGAGCCCTTTGGGCAGCCCTCCTGCTTCCCTTTGGTGCTGCCAGCAGCTTGCCCCGCAGGAGGCTGTGCTGTGCCAGGTATTCGTCACTATTTACATTTCTACTTGTTTTTTTTTTTTTTTCTTGATGTGTTGGTTTGAAGCACAACCAAACGAGCTGGTTTCGTGTGCAGCGTGATGAATAGATTTAGCGTGACCCATTGTGGGTGGGGAGTGGAGAGAAAGCGGGGGGAGTTTGTTCTGAGCTCCGCACAGCTTGTCCGCCTCACTGCTGCTCCGCGTGAATCATCATCTCCCCTTTCCTCCGAGCATGTGAGGAGCTGTCAGCGCAGCCACTGCGCCTGTTTTTCCCTGTTTTCCTGGCACGCTCGCCCCGTGCTGTGAAGGCATTTCCACCTGTTTGCGTTAGTTGCTCTGTGCCGAAGCTCCGTGGCCCCGTGTGGTGCCTGTAGCAGGCACGTGCTCCGTGGGTCTTTGCTGCCCGGGCAGTCCCAGCGTGCACGGAGGAGCAGGGCAGAGCGCTGTGTTTCCCTGCAGGCTGGTCGGTGCCCCTGCTCGCAGGGCTGCGGGTCGCGGTGCTGCACGCGTGGGCTCTGCGGGGCAGGGGCCGCAGCGCTGGGATGCTCGGCGGAGCGCGGTGCAGCGCGGGAAGGGGACGTTGTCTGTGTTAATGCCAAGCTCATTTCTCTCCGGGGTTTATGCAAAGCACACAAGCCCCCGAACCATATGGTTCCTGCGCGCGGAACGGCGGCAGAGCTGCGGCGCACATGTGCTGCGGCCGGCGGCGTGGCAGCGCTCAGGAAGGGGCCGCAGATGCCGCTTCCTCTGTGCTCGCTGCCATTTGGGCACGCGGCGTTCGTCGCAGGCGGCAGGGCTCAGTCAGCTCACGTGCAAACCCTTTGCTGTGGTCTCTCTGCTAATTTTAATTTCCTTGCTGTTTCTTTTTCCCAGTTGCGCCGGAGAGGCAGCGTTTTCTTGCAGCTGGAGCTCCCGGGGAGGCGATGGTGACCCCAGCCCTTGTTTGGTGGCCACGCTGTCCCCGTCTGTTGGGGATCTGCCAGTGGTGGGGACATGATGGGCTGCCCTGCCAGCCCGGCTTGGCGGCTCCCTGTTTGTCCTAAGGACAAAAATGCTGCCTTTGTTCCGGGCTGCAGCGGGGTGGAATCTCTTTTGAAAAGATACACACTGTTTATCTACAGGCAGGCAATAAATAGCTCATAAAACTGCTGGAAAATACAAACTTTTTTCCAGGGGTGGGAGCTCCGGCGCTGCTTGCACGGCTCCCCATGGTCACTGCTGCAGGGGAGCCACGGGTTCTGCTGTCACTGAGGTCGGTGGGCACAGTAATGCAGCTGGAGGTGTGGGGCTGCTGTGCTGTGAGTAGGATTGTTCCCTGCTGGCAGCTCCAACCCCACTGTGGGACCTCACGAGGAAGCGTAAGGGAGTCTGTGCAAGGTGGGTAACTGTCGAGTGACCTGGGTGTGCCTTTTCTTTAGGACTTGAAATAATAAAGGTTTCCCCTTGCTGCTTTTCTGCAGTTGAAGCACTGTCTGTCCAGAACGGTGCCCTCATCGGATACTGGTTGCTTAGCGATGTTTTAGAAAAAAGAACACATTGCAAAACAGAGCCGTTGCGTGGAATCGCCCTGCTCTCCCTCTCCAGCAGCGGCATGGCCCCGTGCATGCAGCAGGGCCGGGCAGAGCGCGGCTCTCCCTGTTTCTTGCAGAATTTGGAGGCTGAAGGGCCCTGCCCTGGTTCTGTGCTGCTTGGGCTTGACGTGTGTGAGGTGATGGCAGCGCTGCACTGGGGGTCACTGCCTCCCCAGCACGGAGCTCCTGCCCTGGCCGTGCTGGTGGCCGTGTCCTGGTCACTTCTGTGCCGTGATGGCATCAAGGTGCCGTGGGACCTGGGCTCCTACCATGTCCTGGAGCTCTGTCCTGGGCTGCCCGTCATGCCAGTGCCTCCATGGGCTCTGCGGATACTTTGTGTATTTTTTTAGGTTTTCTTTTTTTCTGTTGAAGCAGGAACAATTGATTCACTCGTCAGGGACGTTTCCGTGAGCACACGGTGGGATTTTTTTTCCTGCTCTTTGGTGAAGAAGCACCGGAGGCGAAAGGATTTCCGTGAGCTCCCTGGGAGGAAGGGGAGGCCATGTGGGGCTGCTGACCCCATGGTCTGCTGGGACGTAGCCCCTGCCCTGGCAGCGAGGGCTCTCTTGTCCATGCTGGTGGCTGCCTGGCTCCTGCCCCTTCCCTAGCTGGGATTTGGGACAGCACTGTTGCTCCAACCCCTTGCCCAGAGGCACCCCGATGCTTTGGCACCTGTCTCCTGAGAAGTCAGGCAGGCTCCCTGCCGGGCTAGCTATTAACAAATTAGATTTAATAACAAACTAATCCAAATGCGTGGGGTAATCTGCTCCCACACATGGTGTCTGGTCGGGGGCTGTGGCAAGGGACCATCCCCAAGTGTGGAGATGCTGCCAGCACCGTGCTCGGGCTGCCCCGCTCGCCCGTCTGTGCTCCTAATGGTTATTAACGTGGTCAGGAGCAAATTTCTTTTGGATTAGTGTCCTGTAAATTGATTAACTGTCTCAGACAGAGCTTTTTATTTTAATGAAATGTGATTCCGGGCTCCAGTCGATGAATTATTACATCAGTGAGGGTCAAGTAACCTGCACTGTTTTTGTAAATTATTCTTCCAGGTCTTAGGAGGGAGAAACAGAAAAGGCTCAGGGGAGGAATGAACAGTATCAGAGCTGCTGCGGCGCTCACAGCGCAGTGACACAGCGCGGGGACATCGACGGGGAGGGCTCGGGGGCACGCTGTCCCGCAGGGAGGGGGATGCAGCACTTGGAATCCTCGCTGCCCGGCACGAGCCTGGAATGTCTTTCATAGCTTCAGGCTTGCAAATAGCAAACAGGAATGACGCGAGAGCCGTTTCCCTATTTGCCCACGTTGCTCTCCGTGCAGCAGTGCTGTTCTCAGATGCCTTTTCCCGGCCCTGTCAGTGCCCTGGACCTGTTAGCGATGTGCCCTGGTGTTTCTGGCAGTGTTTGGTGTGTAGTTGCCTCAGGAAGCGCTCACTGGGGCGGTGCTTTTCCATTTCATTGCCGCTTCCCTGAACCCTCAGGCACTGGAGCTGTCTCCAGGTTTGCTGTTTTGCCGGAGCCCTCCCGTTCAGGGAGTGTACTGAACATTTCCAGTTGGTTTCATTCCGATCCCTCATCTGCTCCCACCTGTCTCCATGCCCATGCTCGGGACCTGGGCTCAGCCCTGCAGCACGCCTGCTGCCAGACGCCAGCAGTTACTCACTGGTGAGATTACAGGTTAGGAAGGGGCCAGGGGGAGGGCTGCCATAAAACAACGCCAGGATGTGAACAAAAATAAACACAGGGAGAGGAGCCAGACGTGGTAGCTGGGCAGGGAAGCGGACAGATCTGTTTTGTTTTTTTTTCCATTGTAAGCGTGCGAGGCGCTCAGTGGCCAGGCGGGCACGAGGAGCTGGGGGGCACGCTGCGGACCCCCAGTGTTTTAGGTGGCGTTGGGACCCCTGCCCAGGTGTGTGGTGGGAGCAGCAGGATGCTGCCATGAAGCGCTGCCCTGGGGAGCTGCTCGTGGCATGGGTGGCCGTGCTCGTCCCCTTGCACTGCAGTGGCCTTGTGCCCTTTCTGGGTGCCCGCAGCGTGCCGGGCTCTTCTGTGGGAGCAGGATGTGCTTGCACAGCCCTTGGTGCCTCACCCCATGCACAACTCGTTCAGCACAGGGCCAGCACTGAGCCGTGCCATGCCCGCACCCAGCAGTTGGTTCAGAACCGTTTGCTTTTGGAAGCCCCGCTGGGTGTGCTGAGTGCAGGGTGCTCCTCCCTGCCTGCTCCTGGGGGGCTGTCCCAGCGCCTGGGGTGGCTTCCAAGCAGGTCCCCAGCGGTGTGCAAAGTCAGCACTAAGGTACGTTTTAGTGACGGGGTTGTTGAGGATTTCTAACCGAGGGTTAAATGGAGGCCTCTCAGTAATCCCCTGCGTGCCTGCCATGCGTGCCCTGATGTGCTGGCGTCCCCGTGGTGCTGGGCATGCACCCCGCAGCTCCTCGGTGCTGTGCAGTGAGATCTGGCAGCAGAGATGCTGCTGCGGGTTTGCTGTAATAGGAGGTGCACGGGGAAATGGTGAGAAAAGCTGAGCAGGAAGGATGTGAGCTGCACTTGGAGGCCGGCGAGCTCGTTGGCGTCAGGACTGGATCGGCAAAAGGTTGGGGCTGGTTGGATTCCGGAACAAGGCAAACGCACGGGGCAGAAGGAAGAGGGCTGTAATTAATGATCGGTTTCCTCAAATCAGATGGAAATGGAAGAGCAGCAAGTTCAACGTGAATGGGAGGAAGCGGTGTCTCACGTCGTGCGCGGCTGGAGCCGCTCTCGGGCTGCAGGGTGCTCCTGAGGCTGAGCTCCATGCAGTGCCTGGTGGCTGCAGGCTCAGCACCACTTTGGGTTTTGTTGGTGGCTGTGCACTGTGAGAGGGTCACCTGTACATGCAAGGTGCCGAGCCGCGGTGCTGCCCTGCACGGTGTTAATGCTGTCCTGTCCCCGCGTGCCATGCAATCTGCAGGTCTCCCTGCTGTTAATGTAGGTCAGTGAGGGTGGATGTAGGTGACATCTCCTGGGGCTCCTAAACCCAGCTCTAGCCCCTGCTCTCCCACCATGGGGGCTGGGGCCAGGTGTTTGCTGGGTTTCTGTGCACAGAAAGTAGGGCACGTCGTTGGGAACTCGATGGCTCTGATGTCCCGTGCGGCTCTTCTCTCCCTGGGTCTGTTCTAAATAAGTTTTGTACTGCTGCATCCCTGTGCCTGGCCTCGCCTTGTCCTCTACAAGCCGGGGCTGCCTGTGCTGCGGCCGCGGTCACCTGCTGTCCCCAGCACTCCCAAGGCAGGCTCCTTCACCTTCCTGGCAGCCCAGTGGTATTTCCAGGAGACCTGCTGTCCTCCCGGCTTCATTTCTCTTGTGTCTTCGGTGCCTTTCATCGGGCATCTCGGAGAGCGCGGCACAAACATCCTGGCCTGGCAGCGCTCCCAAAACCCGCGGTGACATCGGGGATTTGGGGGTGAGGGCTGACATGGGCAGGGTGCTGTGTTGCTGGGGACTGGGGAGCAATTCTAGCTGTGCAGCCGGGCAGGCCTGCCAAAGACTGACTTTGTTTTTTGTGAAGCGCAGAACTTTTATCTCTTAAAATACCATGAAAATAATTCATGTCTTCAGTGTGTTACTCAAATCTGATCTGCTATTTGAGCCCAGTCAATAGTCCCATTCATCCCACAATGGATTCTCTGTCCCTCTGGCAAACATTTTGCCGTATGAATCCACTCTGAGTGTGTGAAGCGAGGCATACGATGATGCATGGGCTGGAGAGCAGTGCAGGGTGCTCGGAGCAGAGGACGGAGCAGAAGCTGTGAGCTCTTGGGTCTGAAATCTCGGTGCCGCCATGCACAGACCACTTGATTTTTCTTGTGCTTTAGCACATCCAAGTAGATTTATTTACCTATCTGCTTATTTACTTTACTTTTTTTTTTCTTTATTTATGGAAGCTTGGCTCCCAGTAGTGTTGGCTGGTTTTGCGCAAGGAGCCGACGTTCAGCTTCTTCCAGGATGCGTGGTGCAGAGAACCTCCTCGTCCGTGGGGCATCTGCATGCAGACCTGCCCTGCCTGGCTGCAGCTGTCCGGTGCTGCCCTGCTGCTGGCGGAGGGGCCCTGGCACGGTGCTGCTGCGGTGCCGTGCAGAGGCTGGAGAGGTGGGCACGTGGCATTGCTCTGTCTGCTTTTTGCAGCGAGTTGCAGCTTTCCAAACTTCTCGTGGTGAAGTCAAGCTTCAGACCGTGGCCATGCCAGTTTGTTATTTCTGTGTGCAAATTCACGGTGCTTTGTGTTTAAAAAGATGTGCCACCAAGGTAAATGCTGGCATCTCAGCCTCCTGCAACAAACGCAGCTGCACGTTGGCACAGAGGACCTGGTTTTCCTTCCTTGTGGCGCTGCAGCTGACACGGGGGAGACTTCCAGGGGGCTCCCTGACGGATGGAGGAGCAGGGAGGGCAGCGCGGGGTTGAGGTCTCAGCCAGGTGGCAGTTCTCCTGGGGAAGGATTCCTGGCTATCCTGCTCGCATGCAGCTCATGGTGTGGGATGGGGCTCGGCCGCTGCATCCACCTTCAGCTGTGCTTGCAGGAAGGGCAGCAGAACGGGCGGCTGGCTGCACTGCGGGGCGGTGCTGTGTGGGGATGGCGACGGTCTCTGCTAAGCCATGGTATCTGGGGGAGGTTGTGTATGTGCGTGGGTAACTTGCTATAAAGCCAGCGGCAATGGATGTGAATGAAAGCCTGGTCTCTGCGCTGCCTGTGTGTGCAGCGGTTGTCATTCTAGTTTATCCCATTGTCTGGCATCAGGTCTTCCTGAGGAGGATGTTTTGTCTTTTTTTTTAAGGAAGTGAAATACAGAAAGCCATCGCTGGGAGGATGCTCTCTGAACTTCGAACGCAGTGCAGCCTCTCCTGGCCCGAGCTGTAAGGGGCTTGGCTGCGTTCCTGAAGGCATGGGCTGAGGGTGGGCAGCGAGGCTGGTACCTGCGGGGCTCTGCCCTGGCACGCACACCTTCCCTTCCCTTGCAGGCTGACCCCTCTTCTCTGTGGTTTTTATTTTCAGTCGGGTGGTGAACCGAAGGCAGGATCTGCCAGCAGCTGTAGTCCCGCACTAAATCACTGATTAACCGCAGCCGCCCGGCGCATGGGTTGTTTATTAAATGAGTCATGGCTAATTGTGATGACAGCTGTGTGGGGTCCCAGCCCGGCATGGGCCCTGGGGCTGTGGCGTCTCGTGGGACCAGGGCTGTGGCAGCCCTGCAGCAAACAGAGCCGTGAGCCCCAGCCCTCGCTGCACCGCTGCGGGCTGCCAGGAAGGTCTCCTGCATTGGGGTTCCAGCCCCACGCGGATGCAGCGCAGACCAGGTCCAGCTTTGAAGTGAGATTATTTTCAGTGGGTGTGTTCGGTCTCCGTGCCAGGACAATTGCTGCTGAGACGTTCCAAGAAGTCCCTCGTGGGCTCTGCTCGCACGATCCTGGGCCCAGCCCTGGGCAGAGGGAAGGGCTGCGGGCGCTGGGAGCTGCCGGGGGACTTTGTGCCGCTCCAGTGGCCCCCAGAGCCCCACGGGGCAGCAGCTGCAGGCGGGGTTGGCTGGCATGGCTCCCAATCCTCTCTGCTGCAGAGCTGCGGGGCGGCACTGATGCACCTGAGCCCGTGGCTCTTGGAGGGGCTGCCCGCGTGGGACTTGTGCCCCGGTGATTGTTAAATGATAACTGACAGATTGATTGGAAAGCAGATGCCAATTGTTTTTGAGAAGCTGGAAGGAATATGTCGGCGAGGGAGTAGCTGATGGTTTCCAGTCTTGGTAGATGTCATTGAGCGCTGTGAAACCAGCAAGCGACAGGCTGGGTGTGGGTGTTGCTTATTAGGAAGCATTTCAGGTTGGATATTAGGAACAATTTCTTCTCCAAGAGCGGTCAGCACTAGCACAGGGAGCGGGGAGGCACTGCCCCTGAGGTGCTCCAGAGCCGTGGAGGGGACATGGTCAGTGGGCATGGTGTTGGGGTTGGACTCGTGGATCTGAGAGGTCTTTTCCAACCTTCGAGGTTCTGTGGTTGGCGTAGCCACATGTGGGATGCTTGTGTTGGGATGAGCAGTGTTCCTCGTGGCAGAGGCGGCAGGGTGAGGCTGGTTGGGGTGGAAGCAGCCCCTGCGCTGCCAGGACCCTCCTGTGGGGCTGTGCTGGGGCTGCCTGGCCCTGTCTGGCCGAGCTGGCTGCTCCTTGCCGCGGGGAAGGAAGGGGCAGGCGGTGCGGTTCCTGTTGTCCAAGTGAGCATTAAATATAGATTATGAAGCAATTTTCTTCAGAGGAAGTGTAGCAACACCGCTGTGAACAAGCAGAGTGTTTTGGGCAGGGCGAGCGCTGAACCTGCCGTGCTGCGTGCAGCCGGCCCCGTCCTGCCCCTGTGCTTCTGCCCCTTTGCAGCAGAGCGGTGCTTCCCGGTTGGAACTCGGTGCTGCCCTGCAGGAGCCCTGCGTGCTGCCTCTATGTGGCACAGGGCCGGGATGGGGCTTTCCCTGAGCTGGGGGGTGCATACGGGTGGGGTTGTGAAATCACAGTTCCTACGTTTTATAAATTCCCTTCTGTAGTATTTCCAAATGTCTTGGGGAGAGGCTTTGTATTTAGGGAACTGGCACTCCAGTCCCCACGTGGTCACACAAGCTGCTTCCCAGAAGGATGATGTGGTTGATTCCTCAGGACGGTGGGGGAGAGGAGGTGGCACTGGGGACAGCGAAGAGGGTGGAATGGGGGGCAGCAATGGGGACCCCCGGGCTGGAGGGCTGCTGCCCGCTCTGCTCTTGGCCTTTGCGAGCTTTGGAAGGAGCTCTGTGGGCAGAGGTGAGCTCAGCTGTTCATGACCTGCCCTTGGCAGCTGTGCCTCTAAGGATGCTGGCAGCCATGCTGGCACGACCTGGGCACAAAGGCGGTGTGGAGACGGGTGGCACCGTGGGTGGCACCGCTGGAGAGTTACACACGGGGCTCGGTGCAGCACACAGGGCTGCTGGGAGCGATGGACGTGGCTGGGGGTCCTGGCTGGGACCACATGCCCCACACATAGCTTCTGGCTACCTACAGGCTCTTCCCCATTGCTTGGAGCTCGCCATGCCCTGCGAGTGGGACGGGGCTGCCACAGCCCTGCCAGCCTGCCCATGGCCCTGCCTTCTGCACTGCGTCGGCAGGGTCACCGCCAGCTCCTTCCTCGTCACCCGTCCCCAGCTGCCTGCAGCTTTCTCCCATTCTGGCACCCTGTCTGAGCCATAACCCTCTTCCAGGAAGGGCAGAGTTCTCAGGAAGGGGAGCGCTACTGTAGCTGTTCCCGTAAACGTTTTAGCTGGTAACCCTATATTGCAGTAACAAGCCAATACATCACTTTTTAAAGGGCATTTTATTTGGATTGCTTGTTGCCATAGTTACGCAGCTGGACCTCCGGCACGCAGTGCCTGCGCCTGCTTCCTGTCAAGTTGGCTGTGCTAAGGAATCACCCTGCTGCCGTCAGCACAGCCTGTCCCAAACACCCGGGATGGGGATGGAGAGGGGAGAGGAACTTGCAGCAGATGAGGGAGAGTGTGGAGCAGGAGGAGGACAGAGGGCTGGTGGAGAACTCTGGTGACAGGTTCAGCCATCATTTTAGCACAATGCATAGCTGACTGCTGACCCATATCGGCAGCCCAGGTGCGTGCCCTGCCTAAGATGGTGCGGAGGGGTTGGGACGAGCTCCAGGTGCCTCAGCAATGTGCCGTCCTTTGCTGTTTGCATCTGCCCTTGTTTTCTCAGGTGAACATCTCACTTGCTTTCTGATTGCTTCTGCTGTGCCAGAAGTGAGCCTTAGAGGAGAGGGGAGTCCTGCTGCAGTGCTGGATTTTATTGCTTTGGCCTGCCTGATGGTATACAAAAAGCACGGCATGGAAGCCTAGCAGATTTCTGATGCAAGGACGTGTGCTGGGTGCCTGCCTGACTCCTGGGGTCATTTAAGAAGCTGCGTTTTGCCAGCTGGGATTTGCTTAGAAATGCTGATGTGAGGAGCAGTAAAGCTGAGTGCCCTGTTCCACACTACAGGGGGTGTTTGTAGGCACAAGAAAGGTTCAAGTGCTGAGCAGCAGCGGGGCTGTGCACCAACATCTTTTGTGGGGAGCCCACTGGCAGAATTTGGGATTGGTGGAGCTGGGCCAGGCTGCTGGGGGTTCCCTGCAGGTGCTTGTCCTCCCCGCTGCTCTCTGAGCTGGTGGGGAATGGCCATGGCAGGACCAGCCCCTGGTGGTGCCTGGACCCCCGGCCAGCTGCGCTGCTCGGGCTGTGGGGTTTTTCTGTCTTTGTGGTGGTTTTAGCTCATTTTTTGGTCAGCTGATGAAGCCAGCCTGAGAACTTGGAGGCAGAACGAGTGCAGCCCAGGTTTGACTCATGTGCGTGGGGAGCTGCGGGATTTTGCTCATGCATGAGGGAGGGCAGAAGTTTCTCTCCGTATTTTGCAGGATTTTATTTGCTCTCATGCCTGGGGGGAAAACAAGCTGGAGTTGACCCGCCCTCCCAGCACAATGCTGCAGTGCAGCGGGGCTGATGGTCCTGGACAGTGGGATGCGAGGTGGGCCAAGGGAGTCTGGGCCCCTGGGTGCTGCCTGGCTCTGTTTCTGTCCAGGCTCACTGCTGTTCTTAGCAGCTGCTGCACTGTGGTGGCTTGGTCGTGTCACTCAGTGAGCAGCTGGCAGTTACTTTTCTTTATCACTGCAGTGCTGGGGGTTATCTTCTTCTCCCTTGGCCTCTCCCATGTCTATTTATAAGTGCTGCAGACCAGTGCAAAAACGCCTTGAGTTTGGGCTGCCCCTGCCCAGCCTGTAGCGAGGGGATGGCAGCCGTGGTCAGCTGCCGGGGTCAGCGTGGAGCCAGCGGAGAGGAAATGGCTCCTTGAGTCATTAGCGTCATCTCCTCATTAACATCCTCCTCCTTACCATACCAGAGGAGCAGGAGGCTGTGCTGCGCCAGGCTGAAGCCTCTGAGCTGCCTTAGGGCAAAGCTGGGTGCTGTGCTGGGTGCTGTGCTGGGTGCTGTGCTGGGTGCTGTGCTGGGTGCTGTGCTGGGTGCTGTGCTGGGTGCTGTGCTGGGTGCTGTGCTGGGGTTCCTGCTGTCCCTGCAGCACGCCAGGGGCTGTGCCAGTGCTGCCCTCCAACATTGCAGTGTCAGCATCCAATCCAGAGGGCTGGGGGCAAACCTAGCACCCCCCAGTAACTCCTGGGATACCCCCCAACCACTGAGCCCTGCTGTCCATTCCTCGTTCCTCCGTGGTTCTGTTGCCTTAGGAACACATTGTGCTGGGCATGGCTTCGCTCCTGGGCCGAGACGCGGGCAGGATTAGCCCTGGGGACAGAAGCAGGCGCTGGGAGAGCAGCGTTAGTGCTTGGGGAAAGCTTTCATCTTCCTCATCCCACCACGAAAGCAGAGTGCTTGAATTCTTCCACAGTTCTCATTTGGTGTTTGACTCCTGGGAGGAGCGGTCTTTATGTGCACACACGTTCTCGTCCTGTGCCCGGAAAGGGAAAAGCTCGCTGGGTGTTGAGGACACTGAATGAAATGCACAGGGGACTTAGCATGGCTGGAGTCCCCGTGCTGCTCCAGAACAAGTTCCTGTCAGGCCGCTAGCTTTGCAGTTCCCAGTGATGCGTGTGCAGGGTTATGGGGCCGGTTCGAAAAGCCAATCCTGGATCCTCTCAGGTCATCGCGAGTAATAACTTAATAGGATTCAGCTCTTGGAGAGAGTCTGTGACTTGTAAAACAATCCATCTCTGCATTTGTGCCCGTAAACAGAGCTGTGCTGCGGCGGGGCTGGGCCCTGCCCAGGTGTGGGAACAGCTGCAGTGGGGCTTGCTCTTCAGGGCAGCGTGGAGCCATGGGGCCTCACTTCTGGTGCCTGTCCTGGCACGGGGGGCCCTTGGGTGTAACCCTCCTGGGGGGGCTGGTGGGACCCTGTGCCCGTCGGGTTGTGCTGGTGCCTGTTCCCGTGCTGACGTCCTTGTTTCCCCACTTGCAGATCTGTCATCGGCCAAGCGCAAGTTTGCAGATTCCCTCAACGAGTTTAAGTTCCGCTGCATCGGCGATGCTGAAACAGACGACGAGATCTGCATAGGTGAGAGCTGACGGTGGTTTGGTGGGGGCCCTGATTGTGCTGTGAACCCCGAGCAGAGCAGTGCATGCGTAGGGGGACATAAGGACACCGAGGGACCCAGAGATTCACGGGGGCCATTCCCTGCTCTCTGCAAGCAGTGCAGTTCTCCTTGTTCAACATCAGAGCCTTCTCTAGGAGAGCAGTTGTGGCTTCTCGGCTGAAGTCTACCCCTGCTAGATAAGAAAGGAGGAGGATTGCCCATATCTGAAATAATCTAGATTATTATTTGCCCTCTCACACGTGAGGGCAAGGATCTGGAGATGCAGTCATGGCTAGAGGCACTGCCAGTGGCTGTGGTCTGCAGGAGGGGAGCGCAGCCTGGCTGCGTGCCTGCAGGATGTCCAGGCACCCGCTGTGGGTGAGCACTGAGGGGGTGATGCTCTGTGAGGCTCCAGCAGGGCTGCACCCAGTGTCTCCCAGTGCCAGGGAGCAGCTTCACCCTCTTCACTCAGTGTTACCCTGTTTCTGCCTGAGCTGGACTTTGAGAGTTTATTGTGCGTGTATGTAGTCTGAAGCCAGCAAAGCAAATGAGCATTAGTCCTGATTTCCTTGCTGATTTGTGCCTGGTCTCTCAGCTAAAGTTGCTTTCTCATCCAAGTGAGGCTGTGTCTTAAGTGCATACAGCCTGCTGCATTCGAGTGTTATTTCCCCAGACGTTTGGGGCAGGCCCCTTGCTTCTCAGTGCCCACAGCAGCCAGCCTGCCATAGGAGCTGCTGGGCATCAGGAGCCAACCTGGGCGGCAGCAAGTGCTAGCAATGTGTTGCTATGGCTACTTGGATGTTCAGAATTAAGAAAGAAAATGCTGTTAAATTCTGAAACTGTCTGCATGTCCCTTGCAGCCAAGTCCCTGCAGGAGTTTGCCACGGTGCTGCGGAACCTGGAAGATGAGCGGATGCGCATGGTATGGCCCTGGGAGCGGGGAGCCTGGGGGTGGAGAGCGGGTCTGGTAGCAGCACCTCAGCTCCCTTCTGGCCCCTAGTCTGATGTGCAGCTGGAGGAGGGTGAAGTGTGTGTGTTCCAGTGGGCAGTGGTGGCAGTTTGTAGGGAGGGGTCCTTGGCACAGCAGCCCCAGTGCTGGTGTGTACGCAGGGACTGAGCGAGAGAGGTGGTCAGTGGCACAGCTCTCTGCTCTGAGTGGGACACAAAGTGCCCGAGTGCGTGGTGCTGCCCAGCTGGGGACCACTGGGTGACCCTGCCTGTGTCCAACAGATCGAGAATGCCAGTGAGGTGCTGATCACGCCGCTGGAGAAGTTCCGCAAGGAGCAGATCGGTGCTGCTAAGGTAGGTGGCTTTGGCCTCGCGTCGCTGTCAGGTCTGCAAACCTCTGCATTGCTTGGGGCAGAGCTCATTGCTGCCTGGTGCTGTCTGGGGACCTGGTGTGCACAGGGATGGGCTCTGCTGGCCCAGGGTGTGGGAGAGAGACGGGGAAGATCTGGCTTCCGTAAGCTGCCTTGGTGTTTCCTGGTTCACCCTCAAGCAAGTAATGTGCTGATATGAGCTGCTGGCCAACAGTCACATTTTTTCTTCCTCCAAACCAGAATTAACATTTTGCGGCGTGAATCCTCAGTCTCTGAATTCTCAGTCACCTGAAACCTTTCAGTTCTGTGCTCACCCCCCCCCAGTACATTGAAGATCTGGGCAGCCTGGCTGGGCGAACCCAGGAACACACCCGTGTGTCCCAGTCTGCTGTGGGACAGCCTGTCCCTGCCCGCCTTTCTTTCCTGCTTTTGTTCTGGAATTCGAAGCACTGCCCGCGGCTCTGCTGTTGTTATAACAACCTGCTGCTGCCAGCAAGGAGCACGTGCCAGCGAGCCAGGCTGTTTGCATTGCAGTGGTGTGCCCTGTCCCAAGGCTGCTGTGGTTTGGCTTGTGCAGCTGGAGGAGAAAAACCTCCAGGGGGATCCTGCAGAAGCGCCAGCTATTGAAGCTATTGATCGGTTTGTCGGTACAGCCGTGCACAGGGGCAGGGACTCGCTGCCTTTGAGGCAGTGGTTGGATGTCCTCTGGCCGGGCAGCCTGGGAGCGCAGCTCTGCACGATGCTGCTTTTAGCCCAGAAGTCAGCCCAGCTGTTTGCTCTGTGTCCTGGTGCTGGTGTGTTCGGGGTTGCAGCATGCCGGATCTCCGGCCGTGGCTGTCTGATAGAGCTGAGAGCTCTGCACATCATAAAGGACTGCTGTCCTGCCCCACACGGGGCTGTGGGGCGGGCGCTGCTGCTGGCCCCTGTGCAGCCATCTCGTGGCTGCTGCTCCTGGTGTCCCTCGCTGCCCGCAGCTGTGCGGGGTGGTGGTGCCTGGGAGCTGTGCACGGCCGGGTAATGAGAAGCAGACGAGGGAGCTGCTCCCCGGCCACTGCCTCCCTCCTCTGTCCAACTTGGGCTCTTCAAAGCGTGTCTGCTCTGGGTGTGGCTTTAGGGCTGCTATCAGTTTTTAGAACCAACTTTAAATAAAGCCAGCTGCGTGGCCTTGCACAGGCTTCTCTGAGCAGAGGGTTGAGGGCAGGGAGGTGTCTGAATGCTGAGCTGGGGGCCGGGGGCTGCTGCCTGTGCTCCCATGGGCAGTGTCCTCGGGATGCTGGGTCTCCTCGGCTGTCGCAGTGCTGCCGGATCCAGCCTGACGCTGTTTGTTCTGTTCTGCAGGATGCCAAAAAGAAATACGACAAGGAGACTGAGAAGTATTGTGGTGTCCTAGAAAAGCACTTAAACTTGTCTTCCAAGAAGAAGGAATCCCAGCTCCAGGAGGTGAGAGCAACCTCGAATTTCCAGTGTCTGGCAGTAACCACGCTGAGCTTTCTGAATATTTTCTGCGTCTTCCAGTGTTGGTTTTCTTGGCTATAAGCTGTTTCTTTCCCATGCTGGCTGTGAGTGGCAGGTTTTTCCCTCTTCCTTTAATCAAAGGGGACAGAACTGTTTTGGTGAGTAAGTCAGAGAGATCCCAAAATGGATAGCAATCAAAAAGGATAGAGAGCTTGTAATTAAAGAGCGTAGCAGCAGGGAACTGGTTCTGCTGCAGGCTTCCCGTGTGCCATAACAAATCATGTACGTCTTTATTTTCCTTCTCTGGAAGTGGCTGCGCTGGCTTTGAGCTTCGTGGGAAGAGCGATCAGGCTTAGTGCTTCTAAACTGCTTTAAGAGCCTGTTACTTGGGACGTAGTTTGCTGCCATGCCAAATGCTCTTACTGGAGGAGTACCCTGCGTTTGCAATCGCTGCTTCCATGTCTGGAATTCCTGAGCTGCCCAGGGCTGGGGTGGGCTCTGCGCTTCTGAGCAGGGTGCTGGCGTGTCACTGAGGGGTTGCAGGCACAGCAGTGAGCTCTGTGCTGGTGCAGTGCAGGTGTTGGTGGCCCAGCTGTGTGCGGGCCCCATCTGTCTCAAGAGAGCAGATTGGTATGGCTGTGGCACAGAGAGTCATCGTCCACCAGATCAGGGCTGGAGACGGGTCTGACGTGCCTGGCTGTCCTAGCAGGGCTGTTCTGAGGCTGTGAGACCTTGCTTTGTGGCAGCACCCCTATGTTCCAGCAGGTGCAGAGCTCCACTCTCGTGGCCCTTAAGTAACCTTTTAAACCCATGTTCTGGTTCATGCTTGAAATTCTATGGCGATAGTCTGGACTGGAAGGATTTCTTTCTGGAGAAGGAATCACTTGTGGCCGTAGCAGTGACTTGCAGAGCTGTGATGTCGTGCCCTGCCCAGAGCATGGGAGCAGTACAGGAGCCCAAGGCAGCTAAGTGTGGCGTGCTGGCATGCTGTACCTCACAGATGCTGTGCGTGGTGCTGTGCCGTGCAGGATGCTGGCTGTGTGCACTGCGCCGTGCAGCTCAGGCTGCCGGCATATTTAGCAGTGCTGGCTGCTGGTGCCATCTGCTGGCATTTTCCGCCGCACACTTTGACTTTTGCTACACAAGCTGGAACCAGCTGCTGCTGCTCCTGGGTTCAGGAATTGGGATCTTCTTCCCCTGAGACGTTACAAAAAGCAGTCGTGGCAGATGTGCACAGGAAGGTTGCTGATGAGATGGTAACGCTTTAGGAAAACCAGTACCAGCCGTTTGTTAGCAGCCTGAAGCCCTCTTAGACACCCTGCCAGCCAGAGAGGAGGGTTTGTGTCAGGGCAGTTCGGTGTTTTATGTTTCCTAATCTCTTCCTGCTGTCCACATCTGGAAGGTCATGGTGGCCACATGTGTAATTGCTGTAGCAAAGCAAGAAGAGAAGGAAACCATGGGAATTCTCTGCTGCTTTGGCTGCCGACCAATTAAATAACACTCTGAGTCTAATCTGCCATTTAACTCCTGGCAAAGTTCATTCTTTGCATCATATTCAGCAAACTGAGTGCTAAATACCTCAGCCTCTGCTCTACAGACACCCGGCACAAGTGCTGCAGGCAGGTCTTGGGGAAAATGTTCCATTCCATGGCTGTGTCCTATGGAAAATCAGGAGTGAGCTGGGGAAGGAGGCAGGGGATGTGTTCCTCACCCTGCTGTCAGTGCAGCAGCTCTGCTCCAGGCACACAGCGAGGCCCTTCTGTTGGGGAATATCCCAATTTCTGCTCAGTTGTGCTTTTGCTTCAAAGCAAAGGGCGTGTGCCGTCCCCAGCCCAGCACGGGAGCAGCTCTCCCTGGTGGCATGGTGGGACACGTGTGTCACTGCCTGGAGCCCGGGGTGCTGCTGGCAGCCTCTCAATGTACTGCTTTCCAGAAAGTGCAGAATTGCCTTTCATTGTCAACTATGTGGCAACTTCTCATTTCTCTCACTTTTAATTCGTGCTCTTCTACCCAGCTGTCAAGGAGGTGTGAACATGAGTCATCGAAAACACTTTTTTCAGCTGAAGAAGGAGCCTGCTCATGTGAATCAGGTTTCTATTTAATCCCTGTGCCATCTGTCCAGCCCCTGACTGGTGTCTGAAGCTGAGTTAGCATCCCGTGTGGACACGCTCCCGTCAGCCTCCGCTGTCCCCGCGCCGTGGGGCCGGGTGCTCCTGGCCGTGCTGACCGCGTGTTTCCTCTTTCCTGTCCCGGCGCCTGCAGGCAGACAGCCAGGTGGACCTGGTTCGGCAGCATTTCTACGAGGTGTCCCTGGAGTATGTCTTCAAGGTGCAAGAGGTCCAGGAGAGGAAGATGTTTGAGTTTGTGGAGCCCGTAAGTGAACACCCAGCCCTTTTCACCCCACAAAACCGCATTCCTGAGGGATGTGTTACTGCGTGAGGGCTGATGGGGAGCCGGGCTGTCCCTGCGTCCCTGTTACCTGTAGGGCAGAGCTGGGGGCCGGGAGCAGGAGATGTGCTTTGGACAGGCCCCTGGTACGGGGCTCAGCCCCACACACACAAAGTGTTTCTTTGTATGTTCTGTGGGCATCTCTATAGTGATGGACTGGGTGTGGGGCCTGCTAGCAGCTGCAAGGGGAATGGGCTGAAGTAGGGAAAAAAAACAGAATCTGAAGAGAACTGTAATTTTCACAGGGGAAAAAGAGTGCAGGATTGACAGAGAAAGGAAATAAATGGATTTTCTAGGACCTGCCTTTTGCTCAGTGCTAGGTCCTCTACAGCTTCATAGAATCAAAGAATGGCTTGGGTTGGAAGGGACCCCAAGGATCATCAAGTTCCAACCCCCCTGCCACAGGCAGGGCTGCCAGCTGCTAGATCAAGCACTAGACCAGGCTGCCCAGGGCCCCATCCAACCTGGCCTTGAGCATCTCCAGGGTCGGGGCATCCACAGCCTCTCTGTGCAGCCTGTTCCAGCACCTCACCATTCTCCCTGTAAAGAACTTCCCCCTGGCATCTAATCTAAATCTCCCTTCCTTGAGTTTAAAACAGTTCCCCCTTGTCCTGTCATTATCTACCCGTGAAAAATTAATGATAGGTTCAAAACCTCCTCTGCTGTTTGCAAGGAGTCGTTCCTTCTGAGCGAAGAATAACCCCAAGTCCAGAGAAGCGCGAGCAGGCTGCGGCTGCCTGGCGTGGTGACACGTCTCAGCTCCCAGCGCAGCGAGCGTCAGAGTGACGCGGTGCAGAGGGGCACAGTGGGCAGAGGGGGAGGATTTTGGTATTGGCAGGGTCACTGGGGTTGGTTGAAGCAGGAGAACAAACTGGGCTGGAAGAGGGAGCCGCACTGACAGTCTCGATTCGTTTTGCCCCAACGCAGCTGCTGGCCTTTCTGCAGGGGCTTTTCACCTTCTACCACCACGGCTATGAGCTTGCAAAGGACTTCAGCGACTTCAAGACAGAGCTGACCATCAGCATCCAGAATGTAAGTGTGTTGCCGTGCCCTGTGTCTGTCTGACAGAGAAAACTCACACACACTTTGGTAGGTTTTAATCGAGATGGTTCCTCTCTTTTTTTTGTGTGTGTGTGCCGTCAAGCAAAGGGCTTGACAGTGTAATTGCAAGCAAATTCTTTGTTATAAATAACACTGTGCCATGCACACGGTCTCAATGGCAGATCTTCCATGGGGTGTCCCGAGCCCCTCGTCTTGGCCTTCCTGTGGGTGCTGCAGGGTGTGTTCCTGTTTCAATTTGCAGACAAGGAATCGCTTTGAAGGGACGAGGTCAGAGGTTGAATCGCTGATGAAGAAGATGAAGGAGAATCCTCATGAGCACAAAAACATCAGTCCTTATACCATGGAGGGATATCTCTACGTCCAGGAGAAACGTAGGTGGCCAGGGCAGTGCAGTGCATGGGTGCCAGGGGACACTGTTTGTTGGGGTATGGGACATGAAGACAGATTTGTCAGAATGCAGAATGTGGGAGGGGGTTGGCCCAGTGGTTGGACTGTTGTGGTGTGAGCAGGGGAGAATCAGTGCCAGTGCATGGCAGGAGTCTGCTTCCTCTTTCCCCTGAACAGGGGTAAAAGGGGGTAGCAATGCTTATGCTACCTGTGAAGTACAACAAGAATCGTGGGTAGAGAAATGTGCCATGTTAAATGATCATTAACTCACAGCTTAATAATGGGTGTGCATTGAAACTCTGCTGGTTCTGGGGATAAAACCTGCATTTGCTTCACAGGTCACTTTGGGACCTCCTGGGTGAAGCATTACTGCACGTACCAGCGGGAATCCAAGCGGATAACGATGGTGCCATTTGACCAGAAATCTGGAGGAAAAGGGGTGAGTGTCACTGCAGGGCTGGCGGGTCCTGGGCAGAGCTGCAGGCTGCTCGTGCTGAGCACAGTGACACTAACACTGGCAAGTGGCTCAGCTTCACTCCAGGCTGAGTGAATGCCACATGGACAATGAACTCTGCACCTTGTTTAAAAAAAACAGAGCCCTTCAGCAGATGTTTGGAAGCTGTCAGCAGCCCTGGCAGCAGCGCTGGTTTCCCAAATGGCTGGAGCCCCTCAGACACAGCTTTGTTTCATGCTCCAGCTCTCTATTCCGCTGTCTGCACACAGATATTTGTAAGGACAAGTTCACAGCAGCTGCCTCTAGTTAAAGGCCAACCTTTTTCATCCTGATTTAATCTGTCCTTCATTTATTTCTGTTTGTGAAAGGAGAACGCTTTACAAACTGAAGCCTGTGCAGCTGCACGCTGGTCCTGCTCAGGTTGTCCTGACCACGCAGGACATGCAGCATGCTGAGCATCCTGTCTGTGTGCTGGGTGTCCTGCAGTCTGCTAGTGCCAACTGATGTAGTGTTGGTGCAGCATAAAGAGATGGGGTCACAAGGCTCTGCTTGCTCTTGGCCTCTCAAGCACTCCTGGGGCTGCAGCTGGCATCAGATGGTGGTTCTAAAGCAGAGCAGTCCCTGAATATGGGGGGGAGTGGTGAGCCTGGCTGGTGAGCTGCGGGGTGCAGGCAGTCCCCCCAGGAGCAGCCCTGCAGAAACCATTCAGATTTGTCTTCCCGGGTCCCTGCTGTGGCCCTAAATAGGTTTCCTGGAAAATGATGATGTCAGGGAACAGGGTGGTCAGCCAGGGTGTCAGCTGGAACGGCACAGAGAGCACAGAAAAGTGGCCGTCTCCAGGAACTCGCTCAGAATTTGTCTTCTATTGAGTCATCAGGGGATTTTAAAAATTGCAGGAGAATTTTCTGTGCTGGCAGAGTCTGAGCAGGGGTTTCCTCCAGCAGAGGACAGCAGTGCGCACGGATCCTGACCGGTTGCTGCTTGTCACGGGGAAATCCAGTACAGCTTGGATGCAGATGCCTGGATGGGAGAAGGCTTTTGTCATTGCTTTGTCAAATAATAAACATTTTGAGGCATGCTTGCTCCTGTTAAAAGTTTTTGTGTGCAGAGTGCTGCCAAAAATGCAGCCAGTGCTGGAGTGAAAATTGACAGCCAGGACTATGATGCATTGTTCAGCAATGGAAAATAAAGCTTTGCCCAAAAATCGTGGTCCAGCACTCCCTGCCTGCCTGAAACATGGCTTGTATGGTACTCAGTGCATGCATATAATTGTGTGCATTCAGAAAGGATGGCTTCTTATTTTGGCCTAAGCATTTTGGATGTATAATAATGCGCTTCTGGCAGGCGACGAGTGGCTGATGGTGCCGAACGGCCCCTCTGGTTTGAACAGATTGTTTGGGGCCTGGGGGCAGGCACGTGTGGATGGGTTGTTCTCCACCTTATCTGTGATTTTGTCTCTTCTCAGGGAGAAGATGAAGCAGTTATCCTGAAATCTTGCACACGGCGGAAAACCGACTCCATTGAGAAGAGGTTCTGCTTTGATGTGGAAGCCGTGGATCGGTGAGTGCTGAGGCAGGTGGCTTCCCTGGGTGCTGCTCCGTGTTTGCCTTCTCCTCTGGTCACACCCTCTGTGGCTGGGAAGCGTTAGTCCGCGGAAACACGCTTCTCCTGGTGTTCCTAGCCAGGTGCTTGCAGTGTGTTGAGTCAGTGCTTCGTTTTACAAGGTGCCGAGTTTACTTTAGTCTCTCAAAACTTAATGGTGTTGTAGCATTTTTGCAGACTCTGGACACGTAAGGTAAACGGTCACAAGTGTGGAAAAGACGCTGCATGCGTTTGGCAGGGCTGGGATGCCTCTTTCCTGCATGGGTTCTGTGCTGAAATAACTTCAGCTCTTGTGCTGCAGACAGTCTAATGCTGCTTTGCTGTAGATGTCGATGACGGAAATCCAGCTTGTACGTCTGGGCACTCTAAATTCTCATCTTTTTTTTCCTGGGGTTATAAAATGCTTCCTGACCTGATTTTCCTCTGGGCAGCTGAACCAGACATACGTGTGGATTCGGTCTATAGCGCCTAGGAATGAGAGCCTGTCACCACGTCCAACGAGTATCACGCATGTTCACTACACAAACAGGAAAACCAGGCTGAGCTGCTGTTCTGAGTAGTGCTTGTTGGTCACTGCCTTGTGTCTTCCTTGCTGCAGGAAGTTTACATGCTTTACAAAAAGCCCCTTTGCTGGCTGCGGTGTAAATATGCAGGAGGTCTCCTCCATAAAACTCAAGTTCAGCAAAACCCAAGGTGTTGGTGGTGCTGGCTGTATTCCCTGGGCATCTGTCCGATTCATCTGCCCCTGCCCAGCCCTTCGTACTTGAGAGGCTGAGGAGGGGACGGAGTTGGGATGGCCCCGCTGCTGCCGCTCACTCTCCATGGCTCTGCTTTCCTCCAGAAAGCTGCAGGATTTCTGCTGACGCCGGGATTTTTCTCCTATGCCCTGAGGGGAAGTGTTTTTTTTTTAAATGTGAAAATCAAAATAAACCCGGGAGGAGGAGAAGCCAGCCACCACAATAGCTTTCTTCTGTAGTGCTTTCAGAGCCAGCCGAACCTTCCCTTGATGTCTGCAGCCTGCTGGGCACAGGCTCAAGAGCTGCTCCAGAAATATGCCTACTAAATGTAAATAATGGCAGGGGAGTGGCGAGGCGGAGAAACCTGAGAAATTGCTCATTTCACGTACACGTTCCTGATTCCCTGCCTGGGAGGGCTGCGAGAGCAGAAAGCACCAACTGACAGGCTGCTTTTCCCCAGCACACGGGCAGCTCTGCGTATTTTTGGTATCAAAATTTGTCATGAGTTCTCCTCAGTAATAATACCTTCCCAAACGGGTGAGTGAAGAGGAAGAGGAGGCAGAACTTCTTGCCGAAGTGTCCACCCCATCTCTGCCCCGCTCTGGAGCTGTGCTTCCAGGGCTGAGGTGTGACTGTGGGTGCCTGGGCTTTGCTGGAGATCCGCCACTCCTGGCTGGCACTCCCTGTTGGCCTCCTGTGGGAAGCAGCGTGTCGAGGAATGGTTTTCATGCCAGCCCAGGATTGTGGGGGCTTGGCAGCATGTGGGTGCTGCCCCGCAGCTGTGCTGTCAGGCGTGGGCGCTGCTAGGGCCGGCGGCTCCCATGGGTGCTGTGGGGCGGTGGACACGTGGTTTGTGCTGGTGGGGGTCACTCCAGCTCTAGGACCTGAGCATGGGCTAAGGCTGCAGGCCTGCTCCTCACACGGGTCTGCAGACCCCGGTAATGGCGTGGCTCTGACTGTAAGGGTGCTGCAGCACCATCTGTGCCCCATTTTGCAGCATGGTTTGTGCCATGGGCTCTTTGTCTTGAGCTGGTTGGGTTTTGCGTTTGGGCTTCTTGTGTTTTTTTTTTTTATTGTCTCTGCTAATAAAGAAGTTAGAAACTTGATGTCTTGTTCTTCAGCCCCATGCAAGAAGTCTGGATGTGATTAAGGCAAACAGATCCCCAGGATGCTTCTCTGTGTCACATATGTGCTGTGTTTTGACTACGAGCAGTTCTCCCCCTTCCTTTTCTGTGTGCAACTTAAAACTCGCGCACCATGGGGACAACGTGAGTCCGCGCCCTGCCCAGACTCTCCCTGGGGCGTGTTTAATTGATGCTAAGCCGGCTGGGTGCAGAGCAGCTTATCCCTGCTTTGTTGTGGCTGGGTGAGCCGTGGGGCAGGGCTGTGGGTCAGGGCTGTGGGTCAGGGCTGTGGGTCAGGGTGACCCTGCTGCATGCTGCAGGCCGCGCCGCACCTTTCCGTGGGGGTGAGGCCTGCACGCACAGCCACGCACGCCTGTAAGCACCCGAGCACGTTTCACATTTCACTGAAGTATTTTTCTCTCCCGAGTTTTCAGTAGCTTTTCAAACTCTGTTGGTCCCGGCTTGGGAAGGTGCTTTAAGGCTCTGGGGGTGACAGCAGGCCGCGGCTCGGTGGAGCCCTGCAGCCTGGAGGTGGCAGCCTTGGCTGTTCTTTCGGTTGCGCTCAGCGGTGCAGACCTGGGCTCGCTGGTGTGTGCAGGGCAGCGGGTGGGCATGCAGCGGGGCTGCAGGATCAGGCTGCTTTAAGTAACACCCAGAGAAGCTGTTGTGTGTTGGGGAGGATGTGGTTATTTTCTCCTCCAAAGGTGATTGAATGCCCCTGAACTGAACGTCTTGAGCCTGATCTGTTGTTACAACGTTTTGCTTCCTTTTCCTATTGTCTGACAGGGAGTCCAAAATTCCCAGTATTGAAGGCTGAAAATGTGTGATAAGAGGTATTTGCGGGAGAGACTAAGAGCTCCCCAACCCCGCCTTTGCCAATAGTTCTGATTTCCTCTGCGGGCAGTTAGCAGTCTTGTAGCTCTTAGTTCAGAAGGCACTAAATAGTGTTATACCAAAACAGGCCCCAGAATGGGGTTCCAGCGTCTGGCTGAAATATTCCCTCATGCGATGGATAGTGTGGTTCGCTGGTAATGCCCTTTTTCCAAACTAATTCAGAGTCTCTGTGCATTAAGTCAGTTTCATAAACAAGGTAAGCAGGGATGACAGCAAGTGTCTCACCAAATAAGCCTCAGGAGGAGTAGTATCTCATTTGGCTGATGACAAAGACTTTGAAATTTAGGACAGTCTAGGTCATTGCTCTGGGCCAGAAGCTAAGTGCCCCTAATACCAATTGGCACTTATGGGAATAGGAGGTATCCAGGGTGTGGGGTTTTGGTCCCTTAGTGACAGGTGGGGGCAGGAACTCTGCTGGCGGTGCCATTGCTGTGGGGTCCCGCTGTGCCCTGGAGCAGCTGGCGTTGTGCGGGTGGGTTGGTGTGAGGCGGGCTGCGTGCCCTTCGCTCACCGGCTGCTTTTGGTGCCATGCAGCCGTGCTTGTTCCCTGGCTGGTGTCACGTTTCCAGTGGCCTTTCAGACAAAGTAGTTTGTAGGGAGCTCCCAGAGCTGCACAGCCCCAGCCCACACGGCGAGCTACCCTCCGCGGCAACGGGCAGAGCACATCTGCAGCACCGGAGGGGACAGCCCACCTTGTACTGAACCGGGAGTCCCCTTATTCCCTGCCTTCCTCATCCCCTTCTGTGCCTCCTTTTGGGGCATGTGGGTGCTTCTCCGTTCGTAGCAGGGCTGGGAGCTTCCTGGCCCAGCGCTGCGCTCAGCCCTGCAGCCCTGTTATTAATCCATCCTTAGGCTTTCTCGTTCGGCAGTTTAGATTGTCTCGATGTGATAAGCTGTTGCAGGAGTTGAAAGTTCTTATCTATTTCTATTGCTTTCATTATTTGTTTGTTTTTCTGGAAGGAGAAGCAGCTAGGGGACTTTCTCATTTTCTCTGCACGCTTAGTCATAGCTCTTTAAACCCAGGCTGTTTTTCACAAAAGCAGAGATATTGAGAAAATTCAAATTTCCTGTGTGCTCTCATATGGAAAAAATAGTTTTTAGATTGTAGCACATCGAAAATATACTTTCTTGCAAAGTGTTTACCACGTTCCACTCTGCTCTCATGCTCCCACATCTTTTCAGTCCAGAAACTTTCCTTCCAATCGCTACATTTCCCCACTGCATCGCAGAAGAAGGCAAAAGGCTTTTGGTGCTGGGGGGGGTAAGTACCTGCTGCAGCCCTCAGCGGTGGGTTGGCAGGTTTGTTATCTTTAGGCCACAGAAGTCAGTGTTGATGTTTTCACTCTTGCTGCTGGGGTGAGCAGTGCCACTGGTGCACAGGGGAGCGCTCTGCTGCGTGATGCACATCAGGGCCCTGCAGGGGCTGCGGTCACCATGGACATTTCTGTGTTAGGTGAGGGAGCAGAGATGTGGATATGTTGTGTTTATCTTCTGGGGCTGGAAGCCAGAGGAGGCCCTTCCCTGTCTCAGGCTCTATGCTGGATAGCTGAGATATCCATAATCTAGCACGCGCACTTCTGGCAGCAGTTGGTCTTTGGGGAAAGCCCTGACCGTGGGGCTGAGGACAGCTTTGTGCTGCTGGGGTTGGTGAGATGCTGGCCCAGCCATCGTGACCTGAGTGCGTGGCACCCCGTGGGCATGGTCCCAATAAATAATGGATGAGGCATAATGTGTGGGGTGAGTTTAGAATGCATCACAGCCAGGAAGATAGTTCTGCTCGGGAAAGTGGTGCAATGGATGCTCTGGCAAATGAGCACTGTGGGAGGAAATGCAAAGCTGTTTGCAATGTAAATGGATTTTTAATTCAGGTTCACAGCCCCTCCCTGCACGCTGGTAAGTTTGGCTTTGAAGTGAAGCCCAAAGAGTTGTTATCGCTCAAAGGCAGAACAAACATTTTCACGTTATCACTTCTGTCCTGTGCGTGGGGGAACCTGGCACAGGAGATACCCGCATTGTCTTTCTGGGCCCTTGTCACTTCTCCTGGAGGTCAGTGTCAAGTTTACTCAAGTGAACAGTTTCATTGTCTTTGTGTTAATGTCTCACTGGAGACAGAGATCTCTGTATTTCCTTTGCTCTTCTTGGGTTGCTGGAGCTCGCCCAGCATCTGGCCTGAGCTTGGGCTGAGCTGCCCACCACCTCCCTGTGCTGTGGGAGAATGAGCTGCCCCCGGCACGTCACCAGCCCCTCTGCCCCTCTCCAGCTGCCCCTGGCTCCACCAGACTGCGTTGTCTGCACAGCACTGAGCTTTGTTCCCTGCGCTGACAGAATTCGGTGCTGGATGTTGAGCGTTTTCTCTCTCAAACGGGGTGATGGTTAAGTGGTTTCCTCTTCCCTTCGAAATGAGTAAACTTCCAAACCACTAAGCTGGTGAGTATTGACTGACTCACCAATGGGATTAGCGGAGATCAAATACATTATGTCTGATTTACTTGGACCTGGGCTTGTTGCAAGCCTGAACATGCTGCTGCTGCTGCGAACCTGTGCTGAGCTGCCTTGCGCGTGCCGCAAGCAAACCCTGGGGTTTGCTGGCGAGGAGTTATTTCTTTGTTCCTTGCCCATAAGTACCACAGAGCGATAGGAACAGGCCAAAGCACCATACTGAGCATCCCTGTTCACGCTGTCCTCTCTGACAGAGGATGAGCTCCTACCAAGAACTGAACAGCTTTTGCGCAGTGATGCTGCAGCTCTCTCTCCCACTGGATTGCTTTTGGAAAGTGCAAGTTAGAAGTTAGCCCTCTTCCCAGGCCACGTGGGGCTTTGCATTTAGTGGTCCTAAAGCAGGCAGCTCCTGTGGCTCTCTGCCTCAGCCCCATGTGCTTCCTGCTGCAGGGCTGGGGCAGCTATGGTTTGCTGGGTTGGGTGCTGCAGCATTGCATGCTCCCTGCTGCAATGCTTTCTGAGGATGAACCCTAAAACCCCTCAAGCATTGCTGCAGACAACTCTGACAGCCACTCCTGCTTGTGCTGGATCCATGCCTGTGTCTTTCCTGTTGCCAGGGCTTCTGCCCGCTCTCCTCCTGCAGAAATAGCAGCTGCACTGTGCTAATGCATCTGAAAATAGCCTGGAACGAAACAGAGAGACTAGGCCGACCAAACAGAACAGAAAACCCACTGGGTTTGCCACCTCAGCTGTGTCTCTGAGCCCCTGCCGGGTCCCCGGGTGCTGAGGGGTGGCCTGTGCTCCACAGTGTGCTGCAGTGGGAGCTGGCGAGTGCTCTGCTGCACTCAGTCAGTCACGACCTTGGTTTCAGAGCAAGATAATTGGGCTCTAGCTCCTGGTGTGGGAAGGACGGAGCAAGGTTGCTTGGAAGTGGCGGAGGTGGTGCTGGCCCTGAGGCGAGCGGCAGGCTGGTTTTGTTCCCAGGCCCCCCCTGCTTTGCGTGCAGGCACTTGGGCCTGTTCTTTTCCCTTCTCATTAAAATAAATAAGCAATCACAGAGTTGGTTTTAGCATGTAGCTCGGGGGCTGTTATGCGGGTAAGGGCAGGGGCAGCAGGAGCACCAGCGGGGTCAGGGACGCAGTGCAGTCACACTGATGTGAGCATTTTGGGGACAAAAGTGTTGAAATTCCTGACACAGCAGAAGGTGCTTGGGGTGGTGGGACGTGGGGTGCTGGGACACAGGGGCGTCCTGCCTGCTCAGCTGCCTTCCTTGTCCATTACATGGACGTGCTTAGCCCAAAGGCAGGTAAACTATCTGGGGTGCAGCATGACAGAGTGCCTGTCATACTGTAAAACCACTGCAAATGCGTGTTGATTATTGGAGATGCCTTCTGCTCCTTTTCGGTCCTGGCTAGGACCTGCAGGGACTTCCCCAGAGCGGTTAGGCTGGCATCAGCCACATCTTGCTGGGGCTTGACAAGGAGGAATGTCGTCTTCTTTCTTTCTGTCTTACACGAGAACTTAATCTGTGTCCTCCTTGTTTTCCAACCCGCAGTTTGTTTATGGTGTTCCCTTTCTCTCTGCAGGCCTGGTGTGATCACTATGCAGGCGCTTTCGGAGGAGGACCGAAGGCTTTGGATGGAGGCGATGGATGGCCGGGAGCCGGTGAGCAGAAACATTGGTGTAAAAGCATTGGAGAAGAGCGTGGGGAGCTCTTTGTAGCCTGGGGCAGGCTGCTGGCCACGAAGCAGGCAGTCACGCAGCGCCTGCCAGCCGGCGCGGGAGCTGGATCGCGGGGCAGAGCACGCCCCTGCCAAGAGAATAGTTTAATCCTTTGGTTAAATATTTGAGGTAATACTGTATCTCCTGCGCTTGAATTGCTCGAAGGTGCGGTGGAAGGGAGGAGGGTAGGCTTGGCCAGCACAAACATGCTGCTGTGCTGTGCTGAAAGGAAAACATGGCAAAAAGAGCAGTAGAAGAAATACGCTGTAGATTTCCAGGGCTTTCTGAGTCCTGCAACTCTTCTGGCAACCGTTTCTGGGTCTTACAGAGAACTGCAGATCTAGTGTGAGTGGAGGAGTGAAGTCTGTTCCCAGTACTCAGTGGTATTCTCCTTGTCGCTGTGCTTGCTTCTGCTGTGCCAAAGCTGCACAGGCTGCCTTACTGCTGGGAGGGATTGGGAAGGTTTTTCAGAAAATTCTGATTTTTTTTTTTAATATTGAATGTGTATGCAGACTTAAATGCTGAGTTCTCTCAGCTTTGCTCAGCTCTGACTGGGCTGCCCAGGATGAGCGCTGTGGTGGGCTCTGTGTTGCTGGTACACAGTGGTCCCATCCAGCAGTGGCAGTGCCACCACCACAGAGCAGCCCGTGGGTGCCAGGTGCAACACAATGTGGGCCTCTGCCTTGGAATGGTCAGGAGCATACAGGATGTGAAAATAAACTTTGCAGGCAGCTGGAGCTGTGACAGGACCCATGTGTGTTTTTGGAGTTGGTGTCTGCTTCTGGGCTGGAGCTGGGATCTGGCAGCCAGAGTTGGGTCCACGTGGGGATCAGGGTGGCCTGGTCCAGCATAGCCCCGTGGCCTCAGGCTGCTGCTGGTTTCAGCAGAGCCCTCCCCCTGCAATCCATGGAAAGCTCCTTGTTTGTCAGAAAGAAGCACTCATTAAGCCCACGTGGATATGCACGGGCTGATCAGTGAGTGCTGGAAGGCACGTGCTGGGTGTAGTCAAGCAGCTTGCTTTTGAAACACCTGCAGTGATTCAGGCACCTGGACGGCTGTGTGTGTCTGAGGTGCTGTGCTGTGCTGTATCTCAGATGAGCATTTCAATCGGGATTACAGCTGGGCTTCAGCCTGGAATTGGGGATTCACTTGGCAATTCAGGTGTGATGGGACTTTGGGAGATTTCTGGTCCAGCCTTCTGCTCCAAGCAGATTACTGAGACGTCCCGAGGAGGCAGGCTTACAGCCCTTTGGGACTCTAGCTCTACTGCTTGGCCACCCTCAGTAGGAGAGTTTCTCCTATACCCTGTCTGAACACCTCCAGTTCCAGTGTGCACCTCTTGTCTACTGTCCTTCTGCCATGCTTGGCTCTGAGGAGCCTGGCTCTGTCTTTGTGATGCCTTGCTGGTGTGAGAGCTGCTCCCAGGTCCCTACAGCGCTGAGTAAATCCCTTCTCCAAGCCAAGTGAAGTCCGCTCCCTAACAGAGCATGTGCTGTGTAGCTTGGATCCACCACTGATGGTGATCACGCCTTTCTGCCACTCCCTTGAGTCACATTATGCTTTGGGACAGAAATGCACATTTACACCTGCAGACATACAGTTTCCAAGAAGAGGAATTATGAGAGATGCAAGTACAGAGGGCAAAAAAGAGACTGAGTATGCTTTGCCTGCCCAGGACAACCCCTGCTGTCTTCTTCTGTCATCAGCCTTGCTTGACCTGCTCCTCCACCTTTGGCTCTTGACCCGAGTGGCCCTGTCCTGGGGCAGCTGTGGTTGGGACCCTCCTGTGTGAGATACACCAACCTCGCCAGCTCCAGCATGCAGGCTGTTTTGTTCCCTCTGAAATTCACTCCTATGTTGGGTCTGTGTGGCACCCAGACACAGGATAATAATTTCTGTTTCTTCGCTAATGAAATGTGCGTTCTTTCTCATGATCTGAATCAAGTCTTGTTCTCCTTTAGCCTGCTCACCTACTTCCATCTGCCTCACCTCCACTGAGAGATGTAGTTGATGGGAGTGAAGTCCAGTCACCTGCAACTGAAACTGCAGGAATATAATAATCCAGCTGCATTTTGACCTCCTGATATTATCAGGGTTTGGCACAATAGTAGAGCCAGTCTGGTAGGGTAGGGTTGCAGAATTATAGCCAAAGATTTTGAGTGTTTGTGAAGCGCTACACATGTGAAAGGTTCTGTGAAGTAACAGACGCAGGACTCCCTGGATTAGCCTGTTCCAGAATCTGATTACATGAACTCATTCAAAGAACCCTCAGGTCTTCATGCTGCCACCTGTGGATTTCTGTTCTTCCCTATCATGCCCATCAGCTTTGGGTAGCTTGCTCATCCAGCACGTCAAGGATTGTTGCTACTCACTGATGCAATACCTCCTGGCACTTAAGCGCTAGGGGTGCTTAAAGCTGGCCTTCCAGGTGTGGTGTGGGAGCCATGGGAACGAAGCCTGGATGGAAATGGGTCCAAGAAGCATTATTCTGTGTGTGTTGACAGACAAGGTAGCTCCTTGTCCTCAGTTATCCTCTGCGATCTGTCAAGTGGATTTCTTGATGTGCTTTGTTTGAATTCTGAATTCTTGTCTTGCAACGTAAGGGTGTGGGATGTTACCTACACTGCAGAGATTTCCTTGAGGGAGAGACAAGGATTTAGTGTTTGGAATCTTAGAAGTATCCATTCTCTACTTTGACTATAATTTGTAACCAAAAAAACCCTCCTGGAAAGAATGTCTGGTTTTCCTTTGATTTGAATATTGAGTGTGGGAAAGATTGACGTGGGGGGGATGGTAATTCCATGTGCAAATTCGGGCTATGGAGAGATTGAAGTGCAGTGGAGTTTGTTTCTTAATTATAATTAAAAAACTAAAACCAAATGTTGTATTACATTGTAGTAAGAACTAAACATAGAATGTGGGCTACATTAGCCAAGACATTTGTTGCAACTTGAAAAGATTTATTATATATCTCACAGTCAACGCCGTCTCCAGATAGCTATCATCAGTCTGTTAACTCTTACCACTTGCTGTTAATTTGAGTAAAACCCCCGTGTTGATTTTGGGTTTTCTTCTGTGTTACAGAGGCTGGAAGAAGGGGAAAATGTTAACTGTGTAACAGAGCAATTGCATTCATGTTTGTTAAGATACTCAGGATGAGTTTCCTGTGTTTTTTTCCCTCTGGTGATGCAGTTTGTGAATGCGGATGGTGGAGGCTGGTGTGATTCTGAAACCTGACTGGGGCTGAGTCAGGAATAAAGCTGTGTTGGCTCATAGCGGTGACTGTGGTAGGCTGTGGGATTAAGAGAGACGCAAATTAGGCTGTTTGCTTTCTGTCAAAGAACTGAACAAGATAAGCATTTTAGTAAGGTTATGGCTTCGCTTGCCAAGTGCAGCGAGCGTGCCAGCCAAAAGAGAGATGACGGTGTCAGCGGTTCCCGCTGTTACCTTGCAAGCAGGTCGGGAATCTTAAAAATCGTTCTCACATCAGTGCCAGTGGAAGTGGGGTACTGGTTTTGGAAGTTTTTGGGTCACAAAAACGTTTCTTCAGGCAAACAAACTTAGCAGAGGATTAAGGATATGAAACGTGTTGAATCACATGTTAATGCATTGTCTGTAGCCTTAATTTGTGATGGAGAAGTTAGTGTTAAATGGCAAATGCAACATCCCGTGATCCTGTCAGAGGGAATAAGATTTGGATGAGAGCTGAGCAGCGCTGTTCTGGCACTCGCATCGCACTGCCCTTTGCTCGATTTGTTTTGTTTTGCTTTGCTTTTTTGTTCTTTGAGGCAACGCAAGTCTATAAAAATACAGCAAACATTTCATATAGGAGTTGGCTTTGTTTGCACTGTAACGCCAAGGGCACAACTGCGGACAAATGGTTGGTTCCCCCTTGGGCCTCGTGCTCTTGTGGGGAGACAAGGAGGAGTGCAGTGGAGGCGTGCCAGCTCTGCTTTCTCCTTTCCTTCTCTGTTCCCCTTTCCTTCTCTTCAGTTCTTTGCAGATTTGCAAAGGCAGGAACAAAGTACAAATCCCTGGCAGGCTTTGGGAGGCTTGAAGGCTGGTTGCTGCGTAGAAAGGCAGCACTGCTGAGGCTGGTGGGTTTTGTCCTGGGGTGACCCGGTGGTTGGACCCGTTGCTTTGGAAGGGCCCTGCTCCTCTTGGCCCTCACCTGGCCTAGTCCTTGTGCCATGAAGCTCCATCCTCCAGAAATAAATAAGGTTTCTGCTGCTGTTCTGGAATGCTGTTGCAGAACATCTCCTCACTGGGGACCTGAAACCTCCCCTTGGTTCCCCACACACACAGGTTCTGCAGCATTTGCTGCTCCATGAGGGCACTGGGCTGCAGGACCATCAAGCTGCATGAAGCTGTTGGGCTGTGGGGGACAGGTCAAGCGACAGCTGCGGTGTCAGGTTTTCTGCTGGGTGCTGGGCCACTACACTCATGTTCCCAACCAGGAGCTGGGCCTGGCTGGGGCTGCAATGCTGTCTGTCAGTGCTGGGAACCTGCAGTGTTCAGAAGTGGTTAGTTCTGGATTAATGAAAGACTAGAGGGTAAGAGCCACAAAACGCTCTTAATGGAGACACTTAAAGTCTCTCAGGCCTTCCCTGGATACCGAAGGTCATCACTTGGAATTTATGCTGTGCCTGTAGCTTATTAGCCCAATGAAATAAGGTATATGTGAAGCCCGCATGTCTGAGCTGTGCACCCACACAAGCACCCGGAGCCTTGTCTCGTGGGGCTGGACACTGCCAGGCGTCACAGGGTGCTCCAGGCTTGCGCTCAGTGCAGGGTGAGCAGACGCATGGCAGTGGTCACAAAGAACCTGTTTCCCTTTCTGCAGCAGCCTACGGGCGCTCTGCCTCCTGGTGGCGGTGGTGGCACCCCAGAAAGGCTGGTGGCCGGGCGGCAATGCACTTTGCCCCATGCTCAGGAGTTCGATCTCCCCAGGCTCTCTGCACTCATTGCGTCCCTCAGTGCCATGGATGTGGGGACTGCACAAAATGGAGCAGGGCGGGTGTTGGGGACGCCGTGCAGCTGTGCTCCACTAGATGGCAAGCTGAGACCAGCCCGCTCGTTGCACTTGTGCCCTGGTGGTGTGAGGGCGGTGGGGGAGCCTGAAGCCATCTGTCCTGCTCCTGCTGCCCCGACATTCGAGCAGGGCACTTTGGGCTGCATGGGGTGGGTACAATGATCACTTCCTAGTTTTTTCTTCAATATTTGGCACAGCCTAAAATTAAAACCGCTTCCATCTTGTGTTGCTCTGTCTTTCCTCTGTTGCTGTCCCTGAAACAAGCAGTAATTTTGGGAGCAGGCAGTGTTTAATTGCAGTAAGCCAAGTGTGGGTGGGCGCAGACCTCCAGAGCCTGCAGAGCCTCTCGTTGCTTGCTCCCCTAGGCAATGGGGTCCTTCCCCCCTGGCCCTACAGAGCCCTCCAGTGCCTGCAGGCCTGGTGTTGCCATGGTGACCATGGCCACCATCTCACAGTCCGTAAGGACCTGGTCCTGGGCTGCCTGTGGGCTGAGGCCATGCTGGGGGCCTGTGGCGGTGTGCTGGGCCCACCATGGCAGGGCTGAGACCCTCCTCAGGGTTGGCCCGTGGCAGTAGTTGTTTTGGCTGAGTGGAAGCGACTGCAGTGAAGCGACTGGTACCATGTAGCAAGGCAGCTCCGCAGCCACGTTCCACCCCACTGGGGTCGTCCATGGCTTGTGGTGTCCGCATAGGCTGAGGGAGGTGAGCCAGGGGCTCCAGAAGCTCCTGCCCTGTCTCAGCCCCTCGGCTGTGCTCCCCTGCATCGGCTCGGTGCGCTGGGGCTCGTTTGCCAGTGCTGCTCTGGAGATGTAACAAAGTGTTTCTATAGCAAACCCCAGCGCCCGGCCTCGCATTCCTGCCCAACGCACGGCCCCTCTCCTCCCGCCTCCACCTCACGTATTGCTTCTGGGAATTCTTTCTGAAATTGTTTTTCATTTTCTTTGTCTAATTATACAAAATGGTGAGAGATTAATTTCCCAGTGGAAACGATGTCTTTTGAACTCAATCCAGTGCTTTCAATCTTGGCATTCCTGTCATTTTGGCTCATTCCAAAAATAAATTAACTTGAAGGACTTCTGTTGCAGCCCCCGGGGCCACGCGGGGGGACGGTGGGGTACCAAGGGCACGGATTGCCACCCCTCTCGTGTTCCCTTGTAACTAACCAGAAGCTGCAAGTCTGCTTTATCACTTCATTTCATCTCCAGCTCCTCGGAGTTCACTTGCCTCTTCTGTATTGGTTTTTGTACTGGGCTCATTAGCTCTGTGTCTAAGTGTTTCCAGCAAAGCTTGTAAAACCTCCTGCTCGCTCTGCTGAGGATGCAGTGTTTGCAGCTGGCAGGGCTCGGGCTGATCGCGCCACTTATTGATAAACATCAGCGGTGCTTTCCTCCGAGCTTGCTGGCCATGCATTGCGCCCCAGATAGTTACTGAGGGAAATGCATTTTTCGAGATAATACGAAAATCTTCCTCCCGAGCATCTCTGAGTGCAGATGGTGGTCCTCGGCTGTTTTCTCTCTGCACGTGGGCAAGGCATTGGGAGCCATCGTTGTGTTTACCTTTTGATGCTCCCAAGTTTTTGCTCCACGTTTGTCCATTCAGCTTTTTTCCTTGCAGCCTTTTCTGTGCTGCTCTGACACAAACATGTGTTCCTGTGGGCCCTCCAGAGAAACACGGTCATTTGTGTATGTTTTATCTTGAGATTTTCGTGGCCTTCGTCCTGTCTGGGTTTGTTTGCTTATGGCAAATTCTTTCTTTCTGTTCCACTTTCCATGACCTGGCTCACTGCAGTCACTCCATCTCTCCATTCTGCGCTGAACAGCTCATCCTTCCCTGCTCTTCCCCCTCCCAATCTCTAAGTTTCTATTGTTTGCTTTCTCTCTTTGCTGCTAATCGGCTCCCGACCCAGACAACCTAGTGAACTTTCCCTGAACCAAGGCTGCTGTCTCACCCATGTGCTCTCACTGCCTGGGAGCTCCTGCAGTGCCTCTGGCAGCGGCATCTCAGCTGGGTGAGGTGGGCAGCGTGTGGGTGCTGCTGGCGGGCGCTGGGGCAAAGCCTGGCCCGGCACAGAGCCTGCCTGGCTTCTGTGCCTCCCACCATTTGGCATTTTTTGGCAAGAAATCTTGCTTGTTTTTCATCCTTTGTCCTTTTAAGGGACAGGATGGTAGAGGAAGATCCTCAGAGAATCAGCCTGAGCTTTCAGGCTCAGTGGTAACGTCAGGTTCTGTGTTAGTTTTTATATCACTTGTGCTTTAACCACAGCCCCCTTGTTCTCCCTTTCCTTTTTTGTAACTTGTTTTAAGCCTATGAGTGATAACTTTACATTAGGATTATAAGCTTTTATTTTGTTTCTAAAGCACTTAAGCCGGTGAGATTCTAAGGTTTGATTTCATGCTTTTAGGTACGGTTCCCGCCAATGCTGCTTTGCTGCTTGATAGCTTACTGATGTCAGGATTTTGTCCCTTCCTTAAAAATCTGATTGGGCCATAAAGAGGAAAAAAAAAACTGAGAAAAACATTCTAGATCATCTTGAAAAGAGAGAAGAGCCCTCTGGACTGCTTTATAAACCAAAAACTGCTATTCCACCCATCCACATTTGGAAAGTTTGTGACTTCTTCCTGCACCACTGTTGGGAAATCCAGGAGCCCTACAGTGGCTTTGGTTTCTGTTTTTCATGTCTTATGGGTGAATGGCTCATCGTTCCTTTAATGCGTTCTTTGTGGTAGCCAGCTTTGCCATGGCAGTTTTCTTTGTGGTTCGTGCTTCGCTAACTGGCTACAAAAGTTGGGATTTGCTTGGGGAGTGGCAGAGCCATTGTCTGACATGAGTGGGTTCTGATCTCCCCTCAGGAGCAGGGGGAGATGCTGGCTGTGCTGGGGAAGTGTTGGCCACTGCTGGTATGCTATTGCCGTACCTTGCTGCTGATACCTGCTGACGCTGACGGCACAGTGAGGGCTGGGATTTGAGCGTAGGCCTGGCCACAGGACGCTGTAAAGCACCCACCTGTTATAGTGCACCCACGAGCTGCTGCAGCACAGCATGGTTTTCTTTCATTTTGATTCAGGCCAGGAGGTGAGCGTGGGGCTGAGAGGTATTTGGAGTTTGTCGAGTCCCTGGGGAAGGAGAGCTGATCGAACTTGGATTGCTGCTTGCTGGCGACATGTGCAGTGTGTGTGTGAACAGGACAGATCCACTGACGTGCAGTAACTTGTTCTAAGTCTGGGCTCAGGCGGGGGAAGCAGTTTAAGAAATGGTTGCAGGGTGGCTGCATTGAGTGATTTTGTTCCTGCTTTGATTTGAACCCAGCTGCCCACCCTTAGGCTGCATCTGTCTGGCTGCTGGCAGCCTCTGCGGAGAGGCACAAAGCACCATGAGTGAAACACCAGGGAGAGGATGGACTCCTTGCCTTTCTCCCTCATGTCACCACCGTTTTGGAATGTTTGAGCAGAAGATTCAAGAATCATATGGAAACGAAGGGAATAGCTCCATGTTAGTAGAATTCTCTGCCAGTTTTAATGGATTATTAGAGTATTTTTGCTAGTCTAAATTAAAAACTAAAGTAGTCGGTTTGTTGTGCAATCTGTTGTAAAACTAACCGCTTTCTTTATTGCCTGTTTTTATCGGTCCTTGCACTTTTTAATAGTGATCTACTGTCACACCACGGTCCCACCACAGTCTCTGACCTAGGCTTTCTCCTACTCCTGTTTGCAGCCTCAGAAGAAAGCCTGCCCTTCAAAACTGTAAACAGTTTGATCATCCTATTTCTGCTCTCCTGGCCTCTGTCCCATGCTGCCTTGGGTTTGCTGTTCTGGGCAGGCCTGCAGGGGAGGAAGCAGCTGCACGGGGCTCAGGGTATAGTGCCTGCTGGGTGCCATGTGCTGCAGGTACAGCTTGAGTGCTGCGTGCGTGCACGGTGCTATGTAAATGCTTGGGGTGAGTCGTTTCCCCACAGAGGTTATTAGCTTTGTGGAGTTTCAGGTCGAATCTGGAAAGGGCTGAATGTCCTGCTGGAGTTATGGAGAGGGGCATTCAGGCAATATGAAGTCTCCATTGGGCTGCCTCCCTGTGCCAGGGGCACGGTGAGCCCAGTGCTGCCCACCAGGACCACGATGTGAAGCCGCTGCTGCCCCCCAGCTCCCTCTGCCTCCCTCCCATTCCTGCTGGCTTCCTGCAGAGCAGGGGGCCGAGCAGTGCTCTGTACTGCTGCACACCTGGCCCGACGGGCAGCCAGCAGCACGAGCAGCTGCGCAACCTGGGGCTAGAAGTGCTCGCCACAAAGATGTTGCAGCCTTGGCACCAACCCACCCTGCATTGTTTGCAGCAACTGGGCAGTGAAGAACCTCTTTTCACCAAGCAGGAATGCAAGGCATGTCTGTGTTACAGTTATTTTAAAAGCGAAGATGACACTGTGTCATTTAAAATTAGGTTGGTTTTGTGTTCAGACTCCTTGCTCGGGGTAGATGTTGGGAGGAGGAAGGGCGTGTGTGCGAGAGGGAGCGAGGCTGGCTGGGCTCCAGCGCAGAGCTGGTGGAGGTGTGCACACTGTTGCTCAAGCATCCCAGAAAATTTGTGGGAAGCTGTCAAACTGGGAGAAGTTTTCAATTTTAATCAGACTCCTGGGCGATCTGAATATATCTGCTCCACTGCACTCACTAAGAAATGCTGCTCTGTGAGGCTATAAGCGCCTCAGTTATTCCAAAAATGTATTTTTCTAAACCAGTTGACCTTTAGTTACATTGTTCTGGAGACTACTGTGTATCTAACATGCTTTGTGCCCTATTGCTTCCACCTACCCTCTTTTTGTTTGTTAATTTCCAAGCTGTCTGCAGCTCAGTTTCCTTTTAACATTTAGACAGGGTGAGTTGACAGCGTGACCCCGGGAGATTTTTCCTTAGGCTGCCCAGGTAATTTTTTCCTTAGGTGACCAAGGCGGCGGTTATATAAGCGAGCTGAGCTAAGCAGTGCAGCTGGCTGGCGGGCAGCCCGCTCCGCTTCAGCTTCGGAGGCTCTTGGGAATGCCTGCACTTGTAATAAAACGTGGGCTTGTTTTTAATTAGAGCCATCATTTAGTTCAGTGCGGAGACGCAGAAGAGCAAGACCCATTTAGAGGATTCAGACCCCGAGATGCCTCTCTTTAATAGACCTTTCCTTGCTTTTAATCAAACGCAGGCGTCGGTGCAAGTTCTGAGCTGAAATTTGTGTTGGAAGAAGGGAGGGGGAGAGGGAGAAGGGAGCAAGGTGGGGCGGTAGCTGCGCCTGCAACGCGTGAGTTCAGCGCTGAACAGTAGGGTTGGGAGGGAAGGAAGGAAGGAAGGAGCTGCCAGGGACCCTAGGCCACCCTCTTCCAAGCGAACAGCCCTCGTCTGAATGACATAAAGCAGCACTTCACAGCAGGTTTCTGCTGCCCTGCCAAGTCTTTCGCTTTGGAGGCGTGTTTTTTCCTCCCTTCCCCCTGCAGGGAGGCCTGCAGTGATGTGGGCTGGGAGAGATCTTGCTCCTATCTATGTCGTTCTGGCTCAGAGAGCAAGGAAGGTTATTTCTAGCCACAACACAGTGTAGTCTAGCTCTGAAAATCCTGCTTGTAGTATGAAAACCTGGCTCTTGGACAAAAATAGAACGGGGTTGATAAGGCAGAGCCAGAAACAAGGGCTGATTTCATCAAGGTTGCCAGGTGTCCCGCTTTTAACAAGGAAATATGCTTCTTTGTACATGAGCCTTCCTGCTCTGTGCTTTGCTGGCATCCTCCTACTGGGCTGCGTCCCAACGGAGCAGCTCCTCTGCAGCAGTGCCAAGGCTGCTCGGGCATCAGGTGCTGAGGATCCTGCCTGGCATGGCATGGACTTTTGCTGATCCTTCTTTTTTCTCTCTGTTTTCCTTCCATTTTCCCTCTTCCCTGCAGCAGAAGAGGTCAGGGTGCAAGGTGCCTTCCCTTCCCCAGGCATGCCCAAACTGTCTTACAAGGAAGCTCAGGTGCCAGGACCCAGCTCTGGGCAGTCCTATGCTCGCTGGAGGGGATGCAGCGATGGCACTGAGCAGCACAGTGGGAACCTGCATCTAGCTGAATAATCCCCGCCTGTTGGGGCTGATGTGGTGCTGCACCTAGTCACGTTCAGCTCTGTCTTTTGGGACGACAGCAGGGCTTGGAGCAGTTCTCCCCGAGGCCAGGGGCTGCAGCTGGCTCCGGGTGGTCCCAGGCTGGGGAGCTGGGAGAGGCAGGGCCCTGCCCACCTCTACCTGCAGCTGTTCATTCTGTTTTTATGGTGCTGGACCAGACATTTGTCTGGCCACACTGTGAACCTGGTGGCTGCATCACCAAGTGATGATACCACTGCTAGCTGGCTTGCTAGGTTGATTTTCAGCTGGATCAGTCTCCCTGTACAACTGCACAGTAGGCAAGAGGGAAACACAATAGTTGCCACGTGGAAATAAGTTGGCATGCCTGGCCAGAAGAGGTGGGTAACCCACAGATCCACCTTGCTCAGAAGTCCATGGAAGTACTTCCATCCAACAGCAGTTTGAGGATACGAGTAGATAATTCCTGCTGTTTGCAATCAGGAAAAATGTACCATCCAATTATACTAAAATTATGCTTGAAGATGCAATTTTATCACTTTCTTTTTCTCTTGAGTTGCTGTGAAATAATGGAATATTTGGCAGTAAAAACAGTAAAAACAAAGTAATGCCTTCAACTCTGAATATGTGCTAAATAATTCACGGAGGCTTTACTCTCTTGAAATCATTTGGAGTTACTCAACATCTTGAGAACCTGTTTGTCATTTACAGTGTGTTCGCTATGGTTCATCAGAGGGCTTTTTTGCACGCTGCCACAGCTGTGAGTGAATGCAGGCGTTTGCCTTCTCTGGTCTTCTCCTGAAAGCACCTGGGCACTGTTCTGCATCGTCCTGGAGGCCTTTTTTTGTCCAGGGATTGAGCCTTTTCCTCTATGGTCGCTGCTCCTCGGGCTTTCGAATCCTTGTGTGTGATTGGGAATAAGTTGTCTGTGGTTGATCCTAGTGCACTTCAGTTTCTGTTATGCTCTGGAGAGGATGAGAACGGTAGGATCTGGACTGTGGTAAAATGATCGAGGCTTTGCTGGAGTTCAAGTGAAGACAGTAAGAGAGAACGCTCTTCCTGGCAGCTCTGTGCCCTCTGTCTCATGCAGGGCCATGGAGCAGGTGGACAAAGGGCTGGGCAGGAGTCCCAGCATGCAGTCGCTGCCGTGCTGCCTAGTGCCTGGGCCGTGCACTTTGACCCAGGTCTTTGAGTAAACCTGAGGGGTGGGCTCCAGCTGGTATGCTGTTTTTGACCCTACTTTCCCCTTTAATTAATTAAAAAGTTCCAAAAATGTGTGTGTTTCTCCTGTCCACATCTTCACAACCTGCCCTTGGGTGACTGGCAAGCCAGTTGGACAACCAATGTGGGAATGTGGTGATTTCTATTTATAAATTTTTGGCTTCTTCATCTTCTGAGCTGAAAGTTGAAAAACTCGTTCATGGTTGTTTTGAGAATTTCTGAATATGAATCACAAGGAAATTGCATAATGCTGCAGCGCTTCCTTCTATTGCTCGTGGCTTTGCAAACACCGCTCCTCCAGGGAGGCTGGGGAAGTACCTCGTAGTCTGAATGCAAAGCCTGGGTGGAGCCACAGGTCCTGGCAGTAGCAGAAGGACTGCACGGAGCGACCTTCCTGCCAGGACATGGACGGGTGGTTGGAATGATGGCTCCCTTGTCCAGTGGAGATCCCTCCATCTGCGAGGGCAGAGCAGGACTGCTGGCGTTGCTGCTGGCGAAAGCTTTCTGTAAATCACTGCTGCCCCCCACCAGGGAGGGGCTGGGCAATTCTTTCCTCTAGTTTTTAGCCATCTGGGCAAAACCTTGTGCTGATACTTGAACCCAACGCATTTCAGGGGCTGTGCTGAACGTTGTGCGGTCTCCAAGGGTTATGGTTTTGTTTGGGCCATTTTGATTGTTAAGTGAAAACCTTTTTTGCACGTGGAATGTAGTTGTTTTCTACAAGGCTGTGTACAAACATGCAATTGCCATGTGAAAGCACTGTTAATTTATGGTGGAGGTTAGTAGACTTCATGGCCAAACCAGTGTGAAACCTGAAATGAGGAAATAAACATAAAATTACCTGACACCTTCTTTTCTTAGTTCCCCTTCCAAACCCCTACTTACTAACTTCTTTTTTCCTTTTCATTACCCACGATCCAGCTTCACCCCAAACAGCCCACAGGCAGGCAGTTGTTAGCTGTTGGCTCTGTGCTTGCTCGTGTGTGCCATTTACATAGGAGTAGGTTGTAATAGCTGGTGAATTAGATTCTTGTTGATTTACTTGTGTGCAAGCAGAAGCTGGCATCAGGCTGCGAATGGTGACTGCAGAAGAATTTGGGGCTATGAATGATGGGTCTTAGAGGATTTTTGATAAAGAAAATCTACAGTTTAGCTTTTTCTTATTAGCCACAGCTGCAAGGTAGGTGAGGTGGGATGGAATTACAGGGGATGGTGCAGGTGGAACATGCACTCCTGTCTGAACAGCTTGTAACTTGGTTTGTGCCAGCAATCGATGCGGACTTGGGCATGGTGAATAGCAAGAACCTCTTTAGAATTCAGCACCATTTCACGCTGAAGCTGACATGCACGAGGCTGGCTCTTAAAATGCACTCTTGTGATGTAAGCCCTGTGTATTGCCAGGCTGTTCTGGAAGCGTGGAGTGTTGATGCCTATGGAACCAAGTGGGGCTGAACGAACTTTGCCATGCCAAGGTTCTGAGCTGGTCCCTGCTGGCCACCCACTGGAAACTCTTATCCCTAAAATCTCTCTCTTCACAAGGCTTTAGGTGATACAGCAAATGAGTTTCTTCTACAAAGTAATGTTTGTTTTGGAAAAGGAGAGGATATTACAGAATTGGGGCTTGGTTAAAACCTTGATGTTGTAGAATGGTGTTAATGCATTAACACTGACGTGGATAAAAGGTTTGTCCTGGGTGAGATGGGTGTAGGGTGACAGCATCTCCTTGTTTTATGGTTGCATGGTTGACCTCTGGACGAAATTTCCTTTATAGCGTGTGCATACTTTGCAATTAATGGCATGAGCGTATTGTGTTTCCTTGTCTGTCCTTTCCCTTTTTGTAAAGAACAGTCTCTGATGATTAATAACCTCTTTGTGGTTTCGTTTAACCAAATTGGAAGAACAAATACGCAGGCAGACACATTTCCCTCTGGAGCTGTGGTGCTGTGCACCATCACTTGGAGCTGTGGGAGCAGTCCCAGAGAGCTGGGCAGCGCAGGCAGCGCCTGCAGGACAGCAGACAGCAAAGCTGCTTGGGATCCCAAGGATGGGAGCTGGTGTTCGCTGTGCAGGGAGGTGGCTGGGCTGGGACCGCAGCCCCGGGCACAGCAAGGTGCTGGTATCCAGGGCATCTGGAATAGACATGGCAACCTGCTGATGGAGCTGTGTGCCTGGCTTGCCCTTGTGTTCTCAGCTGTATGCCTGGGCTCCTGCGGGTGAGCCGCAGCAGGGGCCTTTAGTGTGAGTGGTGTCCTAAGGGAGGGTCCTGCGTCCTGCGAGCCCCTGGGGGGTCGGACTCATCTCAGCCCGTGTCCCTGCTCCCTTCAGCAAGTCTCCAGTGGTGAGACTGAAGCCGGGGAGGAATACATCTTTAGGGAGAGCTGACCTCATGGCCTCGGCTACAGCCCCGCGGGTGGAAAGCCTGCTGCGTGCTTCCTTCCCTCTTTTCACTTATTTTATTTTCTTGATACAAATGCTGTTCCTGAAGGAAAACTCGCTTGCTGACTCTGGCTGTTTTTGCTGCTGAGTCATCCCCCAGTTTCCAGATGTGGAATGGTGGCCTTTCTTCTGCAAACAAAGACTCCACTTCGCCTTGCACTGCACGGGCCCGTCCCCCGGGAGGCAGGTGGGGAAGGTGCTCCTTGGAAATGCTGCAGGAAGGGTTGGTTTTGGAGCTGCAGGAGTCCCCAGGAAACACCTGGACCCCAACACGCAGGGGCCGCTCGTGGATCTCCACATCCTTGGGGTTAATGTCACTAACTGGGAGCCCTAACTGGGGCATGTCGGGAGCAGCTCTGCACCCTATGGTGGCTCGGGGCCCCGCTCCCCCGGATGCGCTGCTCGTTGCTGCGTCGTGCGTTGCTATCAACAGTGCCACTGGAAACTTTCCTTCCCCACCTGCTATTTCTGGATGCAGCATGTGATTAAATCAGAGCTCTGGTCCCTTGGAAGGGGGCTCCCAGCTTTGTTCCCTGCGGGAGGAAGGGTGTGTGCACGCTGATGGCTTTGTTTAGCAGCCTACACAGGCATTTCTTCCTGTTTTAATGGTTGCTGCCACACTCAGCTCCAACTTGTGATGCTGACAGAGCGCTGTGTGCGCGTTTCTGTTTGGGCTCTGGGTTGGTGAAGGACTTGTTTTTTTTTTATTTAACCATCTTCATCTGCTGAGGTAGAGAAGCACAGCCTGTTTGTAGGCCGACCTCCTCACAGCCAGTTTTCACTGTGCTGGGCTTTTAAACCATGCTTGAACTGTGATTAACCCCTTCTGTTGTCATTTTCCCCCTTTTGCTTGTACCCATTAAAGCACTGCTTTTATCTGAAGTCGCCTGGCTGTAATTGTGCTCATGACAGGAGGACGAGGGGCAGCGTTTGGTCATGGGATGCCATCACAGTGCTGGCTGAGGGTGGCTCATCCTGCTGCAGTTCAGCTTCTCTGTGAATTCATGAAGTTTCCTTTCCTCTTTGCCTGTCTCATTTACTCACTCATAGGCACACGTCAGTGGGGATGGCTCCTTGCTGCTTGCCCAGCCCGTGCTCCCCAGGTGCTCCTGTATAGTTCCTGTAAGATGTAAGGGGAATCGCCGGCTTTGCTCTAAGGTTATGTCCTTTGTGTGTTTGAGAAGAGTTCAGAAGTACAGAACGCCCACCTCTGTTTTGTTTTAAAGCTCATGAAGTTTTCATTTCCACCTAGCCTGTCCCATTTGTTCATAATTCTTTTTGAATTGTTCTGGTTGTTGGTACAGCTCTGGCTGCAGCAGTGTGCTGTCCCGAGCAGGGAGCTGCGTGCTGGCCTGGGGCCCTGGTGGGGGTTGACCCTGGAGCCAGGCCACTTCCCAGCTCCAGCCAGCATCTTCATGAGACTTTCTTCTTGTGTTTTCCAGGTCTACAACTCGAACAAGGACAATCAAAGCGAAGGCAGTAAGTATATAAATATATATATATAATTGTATATTTCTTTAAGCAAGCCCCCTGAGAAATGAGTGGGCTCCTCCTTCTGCTGCAGCAGGGGGTGCAGGTGGCATCCTGCAGTCAGTAGCAGCTTGCCTGGCAGAACCAGAACCTGGAGAATGAACTTGTTTTTTTTTTCCAAGGGGAAAGTGGAGCACAAATGTAAAGACTGTGGAGCTCCTACCTGATTGGAACTGACAACAACAGCCCCTTAAAGAACAAACAAAAACTTCCAGCAAAAAAAACTAGGCTATTTTTACTGTACTTCGGGCAATCAAAGACCTGAGTCAAGCCAGCACTTGTTTCTCTTCCTAGAGGAGTAGTTACACCTGGTCCTGGCTCTCAGGTCCTTTGTTTCGAAACTCTTAATCAAGCCACTTCCCAGTAGGTTTGAATTGCCATAATTGCAATGCTCAGAACCCTTCCCTCCTTCCCCCAAAGTCATTGGTCGTGCAAGAGCCTGACCCACGCTGATGCTTAGTAAATCATTTGTTTTTATGCTGCTTCAATGGGGGCATTTTTGTCTTGAGCATAAGCATTTTTCTCACAATAATAGGTATAATTTGCAGATATTTTTTTCCTCACGCCCATTTTCAGCCCTTGCACGAAACAGTCACTTCCTCACTTCTGCTCTCTCTGATGTGGCTTCTCCCTTCCATGTTGGTCTTCCATGTTGTCTTTTTGGTTTTGTGCAACCCAGGTGATGCTCAGAGGGTTAATCATTGGGCTTCACAAAGCCTGTGGGGCAGCACAGAGAATGCCCTCACTGAATGTGAAGTCTGTGTAGTGCAGTTCAATGTTTTCTCTATTTTACGGAGAATCAACATAACGTTTCTAGGGACAGAGAACAGGACTTGCTCAATTCTGTCCTAATCTGGCCACTAATTGTCACTGCTCTGTGTGTTCCCTACACACAACCCCTGGCTGTGCCAGGACAGTATGTGCTGATTTGGCTCGAGGAGCTGTGTTAAATAACCATTTTCTAAACTTTATGGAGGGGTGATGCAAAAGCAGGGCAATGTTTGGGATGGGGGTGGGGTGGGAGGAGCAGTGAAGCAATCCCTGCTTCTGAAAGAAGTGCTTGTCAGGCCGTGGCCTTCCCATCTTACGTGCTGTCAGCCGGCAGACCTTGTGGGGCTGGTTACTCGTGCTGCAGTCATCCTGCAGAGCTGTGCTTTTAGCAGTGGGAAGAGCAGGAGTCAGATGTGTTCCTGGCTTTCCCAAGGTCATTTGTGTTGTCTAATCTGGGATTGCAGCTGCTAGGCTTGCAGCAGGTGCCGTGTAGAGGCTCCTGAATGCTTACCTAGGGTTTCCTTGGGAAAGAGCTGCCTGGGGTTCTCCATCCGGGTGCTTTGCTGCTGGGCTGCTCCTGCCCAGAGTGGGACCTGGGATGTGCTGGGTGCTTTGAGCATTTCACCCATTCGTCCTGGCCGCGGGCAGCCTCCCTGTGCCAGCTCCCAGCCCCAGCAGCTCTGGGAAGTTGTGTGCATACAGTGCTGGGGATGATGCAGCCCACGCCACTGTCGTGCTGTGCTCTGAAGCTGATCAGCATTTGGCAAGGGCTAGGGAGGCTCTGACAAAGACCAAGTGCCAAGTTTCTCCCTGCTCGCCTTCACCAGACAAGTACTGGCGTTTAATCAGCACAGGAGGCTGTGGCAAAGCTGCACTTCTTTCAGTATCTTGTCCGTGGTGACTGTCCATCTGAAAAATGAGAACAACCCCACTTCTCTGCTCTGGAGACCCTACCACAGCGCAGCTTTGCGGTGTGTTGGGACCCCAGGGCTGGGGCTGCTCCTGCACAGTCTGGTGGCAATGATTTCACATGTGCCTATGAGCGGATGGCTGCTGCTGTGCTCCAACACCTGACTGTGCTTTAACACACATTAGAACTATGTCTGCAGCAAGCTGCTGGCCTCACCAGCTCCGCTTCATATTGATTTGGAGACTGGCTGTGTGCCACGGAGCCTTTGTTACAGGAGCTTCCTATAAGGACTTGAAATGAGTGTAATGATTGAATGGAGTCCGGATGCAGTTCCTGACCCTGAAAACCTATATAACTCTGCTTCCTGCTCATACTTATGCTGGTCTGAAAGAGACTTGGAGTACTATAGTGAGGTCTGCTTTTTGGCCACTATCTAATTTTACAGAGCTTTTGGATTTTACGTCCTGCTGTGTGGCCAGATGGCCATCAGCCTGCAGGGTGATTTATCTTAATCTTCTTTGGGAGCTGGGAGGAAGCAATGCAGAGTGCTGGGGGCTGAGTGGGTATCAGTGTACTGCTAGAGCTGGGTGAATAGAGATGTGCTGCTTTGCAAGTGAAGGGGACTTGCTCTGCTCTGTGAAATAATCATGGAATCTTTTGAGTTGGAAGGGTCCTTTAAAGGCCATCTAGTCCAACTCCCCTGCAATGAACAGGGACGTCACAGCTCAATCAGATGCTCAGAGCCTGGTCCAGCCTGACCTTGAATGTCTCCAAGTTACATCCACCACCTCTCTGGGCAACCTGTGCCAGTGCATCACCGCCCTTATTGTAAAAAATGTTTTCCTTATGTCCAGTCTTGATCTCCCCTCTTTCGGTTTGAAATCATTTCCCCTTCTCCTATCCCAACAAACCCTGCTGAAGAGTCTGTCCCCTTCCTCTCCTTTCTGTTTTCACCTCCTTTTTTCATATCCACTTGATTCTCCATCTATTCAGGACCCCATCAAAAGCATGGCCCTTCCCAGTGGTCCTTGTTCCCCACAGCTTGGCAGCTCTAGTGCTTTGAGACAGCTAAGACTGAAAAGTCATTTCTCTCTGGTCTCCACTTCTTGGTTTCTTTCTCCTCTGTGGCTTTTTTAAAACCACAGTGGTGTCTGAATAAGTTCATCATCATCATGGCACTTCGTTACACGGCACAGAAATGCATAGTGAGGAATGCAGGAGAGCTCACTTTGGCCTTGCATTGCCTTAGCTGATGCGTACACATCTGGAGCCAGCAAGGTTACGTGTGGCTGAGCAGAGCTGACTGTCTTCTTGCCCCTTCACTGATGCTCTGAAATACTATATCAGCACGAAGTAGAAGAATTAATGGATTAAATAGAAATAATCTGGTAGGCAAAAATAGGACAGGATGAGACCAGCTCAGTAGCACTAGGAATGTGATGTTACACGAAGGTCAGATAAGTGTTTGTGTGTGCAGCATTGGTTGTACAAATGATATGCATCACCTCTGCTGATTTTGGGTATTTCTCTGCTGGATTACAGTATGAATACTGCATCTCAGTAGTGCTTCGAAATGTTGCTCTGGAACAAAGAGCCTGCGATGTGTATCTTGGGCTGGAAGCTGTGTTTTACATCTGTCCCCTGGGGAGTGAGAGCCTCTATGGACAGGGGAGTAACGGGAGGAAGGGTGTAGGCTTTGCCCCTGCAGCATGGCTGGGTCCGTGGGCAGAGTACAGCACTAGCAGCCCCTGCTAATAGGAGGCTGCATATCCACTCCCTGTCGTGACGGAGAGGCAGTTTTATATATGTAGGATGGGAAATAGGGATGTCTGTTGTGAAAAGCGGAGATAGGCCGTGCAGGGTCCTGTCCCCTCCAGCAATGGTTCTCATTGAGATCCACTGGCTGAAGGCTTGGGTTTGGTGGGTTTCTGTTAGGGCTTGCCCTTGCCCTGCTGCCTGGGCCTGCAGAAGAGTGGGGATGTGGATGGGGCCATAGCAGAACAGCTTGGGACTGCCAAAGCTACTGGCACCACACACCCTGCAGATCCTACACCACGCTTGGACAGCATTGCTGTGCAGCCCTAGAAGGCAAGCTGGTCTGCAGCACCTTCCTTTCTCAGCACTCCCGGCCTGCAGACATCACCAAACAGCCAAAGCCCACAGCTGCTGACTGCTCTGTGAGTGGAGCCAGCATAAGGGTCAGGGCTGCAGTGGATACAAATCTGACTTTGATCTGTGCTGGTGCAGTTCTGAATCATTGGGTAAATGAATGAGATAAAGGGAGGCTGCTTCTGTGAGAGGGGAAATCAAGCTTTTATGATGCTCATTAAAAGTTAAATTTAAGGATGAATAAAGGCACTTTGGATATTTAATCAGATATTATTTCTGGATATAACTACTGCAAATAAATCCCCGACCTTTCCTGATCCAGAGCTCAGCAACGAGTTGAAGAGCTTATTCATCTACTTGGGAGGATTATGCTCAGTCGTTTCCATCCGGAAAGACTGCTCCTGTTTCTCCCCTCTGCTATGGCCGAGCAGTGCTGCGAGGTGCGGGCTCAGCCCTTGCTGGGCCCTGTGGTGGAGCATGCAAGGAAGGGGACTGGTGCTTGTGCTCAACCGCAATCATCCTAGGGGCTGAGGGGAACTGTTGTGCCGTGGGAATGGTTGGCGCTTGGTGTGAGCCTGAAATGGTGAGCTGCATTGGCTGTACAGCACTGTACAGGGATAACAAAAGATCAGGACTAAGTTAGTGCTAGGAAGCCCTGCTGTGCTGGGTCTGTCCATACGAAAGGGTTTCCACACTATGGTTTTCTGCTCCCCAGGCACCCTAGTGCTCGTGTTTTGTGGTGATCAGGGGTGCTGCAGGCTGTATGCCTCTGATCAGTGCTGCGTTGCCTTTGTTGTGTCTGTGCCTGCAGGGTGGCTGGGAGCTGTGCTGAGAACCCCCCAGGTGCCAAGCAAAGCGTCCTGGAGCTTTGGGATGTTTGTGCATCCTGCAGCACAGGCATCCTCCAGCCTGTGTGCTTACGTTGGCTCAGAGCTCCAGTGTGCTTGCCCAGAAAAATATAATAGACCTGTTTTACTGTTTCAGGTTTTCGTGCCATTCATCATGCAAGTAACAATACCAGCAGGGAACTCAAAAAGAGTGATTAGCAAGGGCTGGCCCCACACAAGGCATAGGCAGCCAGTGCACTGGCAGCTTGTCACAAACCGATAGCAAATCTGTGTTTAAATAAATGCTGTGAGCAGGGAGAAGGAAAGGAATAAAATCGCATGTGCCTTGCTGTGAGGACACTGCCAGCCCTGGGCTCTCCTTTGTTCCTGTTGGCCTCTAGACAAGGCATGGTGTTGTCTCTTCCAACATGACAGTCCCTCGTGCCTGTGCAGAAGTCAGTGAAGACCTCTGCTTTTAAGATAACGCTGTGGCTTCCCTCCCCATCCTCTCAGGATGGTCAACAGCACTGTGCAGTCCTTGCATAAGATGGTCCTGGGAGCACCGTGCAGCTGCTGGCTGGGAAATGCAGTGGGGATGGTGAATGTGTTCGTCTGGGTCACTCCCAGGTGTCTGTGCAGCCCCAGCTCTGCAGCAGTGTCAGGGGCTTGGTTAGCTGGGTGGACATCGAAAGGATTTATAGGAATTACTGGCACTCAGATCAAGCAGGCTGTTCTGTGCAGTTTTCAAGGATTTATTGTGTCAAAAATATATGATTCCCCTTTTTTTTATTCACAAGCAACCTAGTGTCAACCTTGCAGACAAAGGTCTCCTGGGATATCTCACCTAGGTTCATGTTTTGACCAGCTGCAGCCATAACTCTCCAGCACAGCCATTGCATGGCAGAGAGGCGGGAGGCGAGGATCAGAGCGGTGCGGAGGCTGCAGTGATGGCTGCAGGTTGAGTGCTCGCCACACCACACCTGGTACAACGCTGTGCTCGTGTCTCTCCTCAGCGAGCACCTCATTTATCTGCTTTTCCTTCCTCCCCCTGTCTGAGCAGGGATACAGCATTGCTGTGAATGCCAGCGACGGCTGCGGGATGAGCGGCGCGCGGTGGGAAGCCGTCCCTCTGCCGGGTGTTTATCGCTTCTCTCTTCCCTTTCAGCTGCCCAGTTGGATAATATCGGCTTCAGCATTATCAAGAAATGCATACACGCTGTTGAAACAAGAGGTAGAGCACTTCACCAGATGGTCTGGTTTGGGGGAAGGCGTTGCATCTGTTCATAGCACAGCAATTGCTTACCTGCTCATTTCATGGGTGAAAATGATTTGTTAACCCTCTGAATCCCGCATCAGATAACCTCTGTAACGTGCTCACATGCAGACTGTGCTGAGATGTGCGCTGCCACGTGGCCTGGGTTGGCAGTGGTTAAGTGAGATCAGGGATGGGGCTGAGTCAGGAAGTGCAACACGGAGCTGCAGACTGCACCAGAGCATGCCCCCGTGCAGTAATAATGCAAAGCATTTCCTCTCCTATGGCTGATGAACAGATGTGCATTTCAGTCCTTCATGAAGAACATGGAAAAGGCTCAAACCGGAGCCTGAAGAACTCGGCGCAGTAACATTTTTCTAAAATTGACTTTCTGTTACATGTTGAGTGCAGATCCTTCATGGTGCAGCCGTACTCCCTCACTGATAGCGCTGTGCAACAAAGTGGCCTTGGATCTTTGATTCTTGAGCTAACTGGGGTCATTATTTTTAATCAATCCATGAACGTCCTGAAATCAAAACCAATTTTTACCCTCTTCTGTAATTTTGTATGCAGTCAGCAAGAGAGTATTTAATTATTGCTTTTGGAGGACCCAAAGAAATGAAGTAAATATTAGTAGCTTTTTTGACATTCTCCTAATAAACTCTTTATTTTTTCCAGGGATCAATGAACAAGGGCTCTACAGAATTGTTGGAGTAAACTCTAGAGTTCAAAAGCTGTTGAGTATATTAATGGGTAAGTATCTCATATTTTTTAAGGGCAAGTAGGCTGTGCTGCTTCGAGTTTTGTAAACCAAGAACGGAGGCTCCTGTCTGGGTACCTAATCGTGGTGACTGTGCCCTTAGGACCACATGCTGTTAGAGGCCGGGAGGTCCCAGGGCACCACTGGCAGGTCACAGAGGTAGGACTCGTGGTGAGCCTTGCTCTAACAGGTCTTCTGTTGCGGTCACTGATGTCCTACTCACATGCGCTACAAATTTTGGCGGCCTTCCCGAACGCAAACTAAAATCTTAAAAGAAAGAGCTGAAAGCTTTGGTTTTTAATCTCATAGCTCCCACAGTGTTCCCAGAATACTTCTTAATTATTTTCTTGTGTGCTGCATGCTGCCTGTGGCTCTGACTTTCCCCTTGGACCTTCCTGTGCCTGTTTTAACACGGTCTTGCTCAGACCTCTCAAGCATGTGTTTCCTCATGGCTGAGGCATCGGGTCCCCAGTTCTGGGTGCTCAGGAGCAGAGGAGCTGTCAGGTCACGCCGCGGCAGAGCCTGGCGTTGACAGCATGGCCCCAGCGTGCAGCCACCGAGCTACTGCCCGGCAGAACCTCTCCTGACCATGAGCTGATGCCATGGCAGGAGAGAAGTGGCAGGACCTGACCTGTGGGCCTTTTTGTGGTGACCGGGTGTAACCACGGCCCCGTGCTTGGGGGCAGTGTTGGGATGTGTTGGGGGCAGGCAGGTCTTGTGGCTGCAGTGAGCTGCTGGGTGCTCCTGGTGGGTGGCTCTGGGGCTGTGCTGGCTGTTCTGGAGTGGTTCCTGGGTGGTGTGGTGGGTTTCCATCACCCTGTGACCAACTGAGCCATTGGTTGAATTGTAGAATTTGTAGCCTGACTCACAGCTCAGCTTCTGTGTTGACCACAACGCAGTGGTTATACTTGCGTCTAAAAGAGATGTGAGTCATTCCCCTCTCCTTGTCTCTGGTCTTTTTGCCACCTTCCCAGGCCTTGGCCTGCCGTGAGAACCACCTGTGCCCCTGTCCGCTATTGATGCTGATGCTGGGGTTGTGGCCAGCTGTGTCTGAGCAGCTCGTGAGAACCAGCTGGGGGCATTTGCACCCCCAGCTGCAGCCCTGGGTGGTGTGTCCATTTAGATGTGCCTGAATCACATTTAAGAACCGTTTGGAGCAAACCCCCCTTGAGCTGGAGCAGCAGCTGCACCCTTCCAGTCCTGTCTCGTGGTTCTCAGGCTTGGCAAAACCACGTATGAATTGGGTGTAGTAATGTGGAAATGGACACCTTATAATTTGTCATTTCCAGGCTTTAGGAATGTGTTTGTTACTTATCGGACAAATGAGTGAGGTTTGTGGTCGTCTTCCTCTTTTTATTTGCTTACTGTTGCTTACTGTTGTTCCCTTGCAACGTAGCTTCTATTTCCTTCCTTTACAAAATGCCAGCGCTACTTTCTCTGTGCATTTCTCCTTGCAAAAAGTTTTAGTCCATCGCGTTCCACTCTGAATATCTTTCCTTCTTTTTTCTCCATTCCTCCTTCTTTTCCCACCACCAAAGTGCTCTCTGAGCAAAGCCCCTGGTGGCTGTTGCAGGTGTCAGCATTAATCTCCTCAAAATTGGTAATCCCGAGAGACTGTTAGGAACCAGAAGAGTAAGGCTCTAAATCACAGCCCTCGACTCTCTCCTGACGCAAGGGGACATGTCTGCATCAGTTATGCTCTGGCATTTGGAAAGTTTGCTGCAGTCACAAGAGCTAGTGACTGCCTCTTTTTCTTTTATTAGTAGAAGTTTGGCATTGGCTCTGGAGCATGTGAGTACGTCCTGCTGGCCACGCAGATAAGCCAGCTCTGTCTCATGGCGCACACATTTGGCATCATTGCGTTAGAGCATCAGTTAAAGAGCATTGCTGCCCGCTGATAAAAATAGGCCAGGGCCTGGGTGCTGCGTGGTGTGGCAGCTCTGACGTGCCAGGTCCTCTGCCTGTGGCTTCCGTAGCAGTGCGTGTCATCTTGAGAGCTGCAGGGTGACTGAACCTGCTCTGTTCTCCCACGGCTGAGCTCCATCAGTTCTGGTTAGAGGCTCTGGGGCTGTGACAGATGGCAAAACTTGCTTGTTTTAAGAGCTCTACGGAGATGGGAGGGATTCAAAGTTTTGGACGCCATCCAGCATCCATTATCTTCTCAGTGACCGAAGCCACTCAGCTGTTGACCTCGTGTCTCATAATGTGGTGATGTACAGTCAGTGTTTTCTCTTTGTCGTGGCATGTCTTTCATTAGCTGTCGGCACTGGGAGGCTGAGGAGAGGTGGGTGCGTGCTCGGGGACTGCCCGCTGGGTGTTGGCAGCATCCCTCCTGTTGGGTCCCCCTCACCAGGACTCTGCAGACCCAGCTCTCCCTACCTTTCTCCCAGTCACCAGCAGCTAAACCACCTTGTGTGGAGCTGGCGTTTGGACTGTCTGCAAGGAAAGCGTTGAACTGAAATGTGTCAGTTGTCAAAGCCTCTTGTTCTGTCCTGTCCCTCCTGTTCGGTGTCCTGAAGGTAGCAGCCCCGCTCGGCACAAAAGTTTGTGTTTGCATCCAGCCCTCGTGAAAAGCGAAGCCAAATTTTGCTTGCAACTCCAGGTTCCCCTTATATTTAGAAATGAATGTGGGCAGCGCCAGTGATTCACACGCCGTTTAAATGGCAAAAAGATTGAGTTTCAGTGAGCGGCGGCTGATGTAAGCGACACTGCCGCCAGGGCCCTGGCTGCTTTGCAGAGGCCGTCACCGCACTGTGCTGCAGTGCTCTGGGGTTAGGGCGGCACAGCCGGGTTCGGGCAGAGCCCCTGGGCCTTGCTGCAGCTCGGGGTGGAGCGGGAGCGTGCGTGCCCCCGGGGCTTGTGGGGGCAGCTCAGCTGTGGGAGGGTCAGGCCTTTCTTTAACCTTCCCCATACCGCTAAAATGAGGATGAAACCCAGCCAGTAAAGCTCTATCAGTAGGAATGCTGATGGAAAGGCAGGTCTGCTGTATCTCCCCTGAGCTGAATGCTTGGGCTGGGCTGGTCACTGCTGCCCAGCGTGTGGCAGCGCGGGGCGGTGAGTGAGGCCTCCTCCAGGTCGTAGCTGCTGTCACCCAACGTCCTACGGCTGTTCTGGAAGTCTCTGCAGCCACCCAAGGGCGGGTGAGAATTACGGCTGGGTGGTGAGCCTGTGCTCGGGGCAGTTCCTCTCGTCATGCAGAAATTGGTGCGGAATTGAAACCATCTGTCTTACGGAAGCAGCTTTCTCCATCCCCAGGAAATAGATGGAGAAATTCCATGAGCGCAGGCTTCGGGCAGGGGCAGTGCTGGGCGGCAGGAGGGCACTGGGGCGGTTCACCCAGTGTGGGCTCCTGCTGCCAGCCCGTGTCCTGCCCCCAGCACCCATACCATCACCTGGAGTGCAAAGACACCATAGAAAAATGTAAAAAAAAAAAAAAAAAAAAAAAGACAACACCTCCTATTTTCTTTTTGATTTATATCTGGAGATGTGTCGCTTCCTTTTCTTTCTTCGTGTACCTACACATGAGGCTCTAAGTGATGAATTGCTTTGCTCTGCAGCCCACGGAGAGCAGGACAAACGTCCTGTGCAGCATTTGTAACCGTGCAGAGCACGCTCCCAGCAAACAGAAGCGGGAAGCCATGCTGCCGTGTCATGGCGTGAGCAAAATGCTTCCTTCAGTCTCTGCTGGAATAAAAGGCTGAGGGAAGTTAATTTTTCGCTCTTTCATGGTAGTCTTTCTGCGTCTACTAAGAGATATCAGGGCAGTAATGACAGCAATAGGGAATTTCAGGGTTAAAGCTGCCCTGGGCCTGCTGGATGCTTTTATGGGTGCTATTTCACGTTTACACCGGCTCACGTGAAAGTTTGCCCTTGTGAGCCAGGAGCTGGCGTGTGCTGCCAGCTGCATCCATCATTCGCCTGGGAGACAGATGCTGCGTCTGTAACCCACCGTGCTAACGGTGTGCGGGCTCGTAAACTTGAAGGTCAAGGAGAGCTGCTTATCAGCGCAGAGTCTTTGCGTGTGACCGGCCGTACAATGTCCCCTGCTGTTTCATGAGCCGTGTTTAACAACTCCTGGATGACCTTTCGAAAACACGTCTGGCTGGGAGCTGTTGGCTCAGCTCCAGCGAAGGCCTTGCCATTAAAAGAATGGTGTTTTGGTTTGTTTTTTTTTCTTTCTTAAGTTTTTGTTTGACTGTTTGCCTTTTTCTTATGGCAGGCTTTAGCCTGTTAGAATTGCCTCCTTAGAAAGGCCGTGCAATGGGAGGTTACCTTGGCATCAAGAAGGAAGGATGGCATTCACTTGTGTGCCGTGCCACGCTGCCCGCTCCGGACAGCTCAGGCAGCAGCATTTGCAGCCCTGTTGGGGCTGTGATTTTTCTGCTGAGTCCTGCGGGATCTGTGGTTGTCTTCCTCTGAGTCGTGTCTGCACTTTGCCATCACCGCTGTCATCGACCACCGCGGTCCCCTGCACCCTGTTTAGTGCCACGCTTTAAGTCCAGCTGCCAAGCTCGTTGCTCATGACTGATGTTTTTCTTTTCTGCTCTGTTTTTGTGTCCCATCTCTGGTGACGAAGTCGGCTTCCCTGAGAAGCGCCTGCTGGGGAACAGCTTGTGGTCTGTGGGGTTTGGAAGAGCTATGAGAATGGGACGTGATGAGCTTCCATGCAGCTGGCTGTGTTCTGCTGGTGCTGAGTGGTATGAGCTGGGATTGTCTTCACTTGGGTTCACTTGTTTACTTTTTTTCTTTTTTCCTTAGATCCGAAAACTGCCACTGAAACAGAAACTGAGATCTGTGCAGAATGGGAGATAAAGACCATCACTAGTGCCCTGAAAACGTACCTGAGGTAAGGGAAGCGAGCATTGCCTGCCGTGCAGCTTCAGGACCAGTTCCGTGATGATCTGCGGTGTGACTGCCTATTATTGTAGACATTTAACAAAAGCATTTACATACAAAGAAGAAACTGCCCGTAGAGAATTCATTCTGTCTTTTCCTTGACCCTCTGGCATGCTTGAGTAGGACGAGGGGAACACGCTCAGCTCTCTGACAAATGCATATATCGTATGAATGTAATGGCAGGGCTCGTTCCTGCACACCCCACCATGGTGTAGGCTTTTCCCTAGGCCTTTCACTGCAGGCTTCCACCTGAGGAGTGCGTGCAGAAGGTGAGCACGGTGCTCCTGTAAGGGCTGTGGCAGTTGTTACAGTCCCTTCTCAGAACTGGGTGCTAAGCTTTGTGTAGGTAATAATTTCCGTATGAAAGCTGATGCCGTTATCGTGTGCGTTATCTTCCAGAAGCGTTAGTTTCTTGGCAGCAGTCAGTATTTCATTCTCCACAACGTGCTTCTACCTGTTGCGACTGCAGGTTTTTGCTTTCCGTTGTCCTTCTGTGCGTCGGGTTTTTTTTTTTTGAGACACAGAGAGCAAGAGAGAAGCTAAATCCAATTAGAGCGATGAGTATAATTAGCTCAGTGGATCTCAGCCTAGAAAATCGCAAAACACTGCGTGATTTTGCATGATTGGCAGCCTTTGTTCCAGAGCTTGAACTGTTCACAAGGCAGCGAGGGATGTCAGCAGCACCAAGATGTCCCACTGAAGGGGCGTGGAAGTGGGAGGGAGAATGAGGAGTGCAATGGGAACACTGACTGTTAAAAGTTTTATGACCGGGCTCGTTTCTCTTTATAATTTATTTTTAAACTTACTCGGAAATCGCAGATTCACTGATGTACAAATCTTTGCTTTACTGCGGTACTGAAGGAATGCCAAACTTAAAAATGAATTTAGTGTGCTACAAAAAAGGGAGGAAGAATAAACGGAAGGTACTTCAATAGATCTTATGCCTTCTGATGAGAGGAATCAATTAGAGTTGTTACGGCTTAGTTCTGCTCTTAAAAAACAGAGCTGAATTTACGGTAATGGCAAAGCTTTGTTGCTGCAGTTTTGTGGATCGTGTTACTCACTGTGCTCTGTGCGTGCCACCTTCTTATCTTCCAGAATGCTTCCGGGGCCGCTCATGATGTACCAGTTTCAAAGGAGCTTCATCAAAGCAGCAAGTGAGTTTGTTGATGTTTACGGCATGGGGCCAGAAAAGGAACAGGATTTGCAAGCAGCTGAGCATAACCTCTACCCTGCTGCTCTCCCACTGATCCCTTGTTCTTGAATCCCGGAGAGCAGAACAAGAACTGAGATGCGAGGGGCAGGGCGTCGTGCGGGACTTTCTGGATAAACAGAGAACACGTGGTCAGGGTTAGAGGAGACGTCTGACGGCAGCAGCTGGTGGTGCAGTTATTTCTTTTTCTGACCATCAACCGCCGAAACGAGCGAGGCTGTTGTTCAAACAACACCTACACTGTTCTGATTTTATCAGTTGCGGTTCCAGCGTCTGAGCTCCTTTCCTTTGTCTGCCCTAGGAGCGTGCTTCGTATGGGAGCAGGCGGCTGTCAGTTAGAGCTGCGTGCTGTGGGACGGTGGTGAGGAGGGCTCACGTCAGTGGTCACATCGGCAGTGGCCTCCTGGGAAGGGGTCGAGGCAGGGCCCTGCTCGGACGGCTCCTGCTCAGGCTCTGGGGCGCATCCGCAGCCCCTTGGGACCACGGGCTGCCGCCGTCCCGGGCGTTGTGCTGAGCACACGCTTACTGTGCTTGGAAGCACGTTGGATGGGAGCGTGCTGGTGCTTCCCGTTGTTGAAGTCAGAGGAACGCTCTGGTTACGGCCAGCTCGTTTCCTGATCACAACTGACTTTTCATATGGCTGGCATCTGCTCTTGCCTGTTGTTGCAGCCCATTGGTTTCTTACTTTTTCAAACAACTGATTGGAGCTGGTAAAGAGAAAAACTGCTGTGGAGAATACCTGCAGCATGCCTTGTATAGGTTGGAGATATGGAGCGGGGGCCTCGGGTACCCGGGACGTGTGTCAGGGTTACTGTTTGGGCCTGCGTGCCCTTTCTTATAATAAACCCCTGATGCAGAGATGAATCATCTTTTATTTCCAACGCAGAACTGGAGAATCAGGAATCCAGGGTGTCAGAGATCCACAGCCTCGTTCATCGGCTCCCGGAGAAAAACAGGCAGATGCTGCACTTGCTCATGAACCACTTGGCAAAGTACGTATATGACTGATATGTTTTTCTCTCCATTTTCCACTTCCTCTGAAAGTTAACAGTGGTAAAAAAGTTTCCTTGTGTGTGTGGTGTTGAGTCATATCTGGTTGACAACCAAGTGGAAACCTGTGTGTGAGTGAGATGGGAGTGCAGGAGGTGGGCAGCCCGGTGCCGCTCCCGCAGTGGCGTGGCAGTGCGCTGTGGCTGGCTGGAGGCAGAGCCGGGTTAAGGTCCTTGCAGGGGTTCAGATTGAGCCTGGGATTAAAGGATGGATGGGTATTTCTTTGCCACAATAGGAGGCTATTCTGGGGCGTATTTTCTGCCTTAAAGCAACTCAATTAATCAATACTTCTAGGTCACCTCGAAACTTTTCAAGGGCAAAGGAACTAGATAAATTTTTTGCCTTCAGAGATAGAGCTGACCTATAATTTCCCATTTTCCTGCTCCTGCCAGTTGCCATGGAAACCTTTGATTAGTGCTTAGGAAGTGAAAGCATCACCAGGTGTTTGTGCCAGCCCGAAGGCTGCGGGGTCGCACCCGCCCGTCCCTCTCGCTGGGTGAGTGCAGGGGATGGGGCGCAGGCCCGGGGCTGTAACTCGGCGGAGCCCTTCAGCAGAAAATCTGGGAAAACCCAAAGTTATCTATTTCAGAGAAAAAATAATAAACAATACTTGAAATGTGCTTAAAAACGACTCCAGATGCTTTCTGGTGACATGTGTTTGTATCTGTTCCATGGACTCTCCCCGGCAAGGCTGTTAAAAACCAAAGGGCTGGTTTAGATCTCAGTTTCAAAACCTTCTGAGTTTACAGGCTGCAGCCAAGGGAAAGGCAGTTCCAGGTGCTCCCATCAGCCAAATATGTGCAAGGACTCGCATAGCTGCCTAAGTGCTTTTCATTTAAAGGAAAACCTGGTGGTATTTGAGTGTGAGATGCAGAGGCGGGGAGGCAGGTAATACAATGGGCTTCAAGCTGTTTTAGTGGGGAAGGAACTAAAACAAAACACAAACAAACAATGAGTGTAGTGGTGCTTGCTATATTGGGAAGAGAATCGGGTCACAGTGGTTGTTCAATGGGAAAAAAAAACGATCTCCGAGAAAGGCAGGAAGCTGTGGGGATCACAGCCTGTTCTGTTCCAGCAGCGCTGGGGCTGAGCGCCCTCACTGAGCTCGGGGGGCTCCCGGTGTGTCTGCGATGGAGGAAGGGCCCTCGGGTGGGGTTGCAGTGGGATGTCCCAGGGAGCGGAACAGCCCGGACCCCGCAGCCAGGTGCTGCTCCCGGGTACAGGGCTGCAGGGAGGGCTGGCACCAGTGTCGGTCCTGCCCCCAGATCCTCCTGCCCTGTGGCATCCCACCGGGTTTGGGGCTGACCGCGCAGCCGGGCCGGCGGGCTTGCAGGCAGTCTTGAGGTGTGGGTAAAGCTTCACATCTGCAGCAGATGGTTGTGGGGAGGCAGAGGGTGGAAGGACGGGTGCCCTGCAACCCGTGGGGGTTTGGGTGCCCTGGGGGAGGCCTGGGGGCAGGGGGCAGCCAGCAGTAGCGTTGGAGCAGACGCGGGCAGGCAGGGCCCCGCTGCAGCTCTCGGAGGGGATTGCCTCATCTCCTCCTCCTTTTTTTCTAAAGTCACATATTAATAATCAAGATTTGCGTTTTTATCAGATGAGCTAACAAATATTTCTCACAGTATTACTGTGGAGATCTCTTACACTAAAAAGAGAACTCAATTAGTGTCAGTCACGTGGAGGAGAGGCGTTCTGTCCCGCGTTGTGTCGCATCTCCCGTGTGTTTTGTTTGCATGTTTGCTGTTGCTTACTGAAAAGGGAAACCAGGCCGCTTGTTAGGCACCACTCATAGTGGTAAGAGAGCCCTGCTCGCACAGCCCGTGCATTCGAAAATGGCAATCATTATACAAATGAAATCGGAGCCAGGATAAGCAGTGGTGAGGTGGCGGAGTTGGGCCCTTCTCACCTTTACACCTCCTTGTGCTGCCTCTGGGCGGTGTCTGGGCTGCATCCCCTGAAGCACTGCCCTGTCAGTGCTCCTTCATCACTGCCTCCTGCTGCAAAGTTCCTCCTCTCCTCAGCAGACACCATTTCCAGAGATACTTGCTATTATTATGTTAATCTTTGACCCGTGAATAGGTGAAACCTTTAATTTTCCTTCTTGGGACGTGCTCACACTGCCAGGATCTCTGTGATAAACCCAGCTGCGATTTATTGTTCCTGAAAGATCGAGACCAGCTTGTTCTAGCATTTTCTCAGGCGGATCTGTGCTGAAAAACCCGACCTTGTGCCCAGGGGACTTCTAGGGATGCTCCAGGAACATCTGCGCTTTGCTTCCAAATGCTGTTCTACCGGTGGCATGCACCAGCTCTGGTGAAGCCCGTTGCTCCCTGGCCGTGTCAGCTGAGTTAGTGCAGCACAAGGTGCTACCGAGCTCAGGGGTGGCTGCGCCGGGGCCTGGAGCTGGTTGAGAATGCTTCTGGTTTTGCTAGTGGAGTTACAACGTCATCCCCATCGTTCTTCTCTCCTTTAGTGTGTTTTGTGGGTGCAAATCAGGAGGAGTTAGCACTGGTGATGTTTCAAGAATTTGAGCGTATTTTTTCGCTTTTTTTTTTTTTTTTGACACTTGAGCTCGTGCTCGCTGCAGTGTGCAGGCCTGGGTGAGGATCCTGTGCCGTGCCCATCTCGGGTTTGTGGCTGCTGGTGCCTGGCCCGTGGGGCAGAGCTGCCTCTGCCTGGGGCATGCGCACCTCTCCTTGCAAGAGGTCAAAGCAATTATCGGGGCTGCAGCAGAAATGTGTGTACGTGTGTTTAGCAAAATTAATTATCTTTAATCATTCACAGCTGTGGCCTGGCCGGCAGTGACTAGTTCCCTGTATTTCTGCTGTGGTGGTGTTTTCTAGTTTACGTGTTTTACCGACATGGCACTGATTGCTATCTCCCCCAGAAAGCATTTCCCACGTGTCAGCGCCGATGGTTCCCATTGCAGATCCAGCAGTGGCAGCAGGACGGGGCTCTGCCCAACCGAGTGTTGCTGGCAAAGGAGGGGGAGAAAAGATCTGCTGGGCTCTTGTGCCCAAAGTGCAGCCTGGTGCCTGGCGTGGCTGGCCAGAGCTGAGCCGGCCGCGTTGGCCTCGCCGCGGTGCTCGGTGGCACTGGGCAGCGCTGGGACGCACAGCGCAGCGCTGGGGCGGCCGCTTCCTGCGCTTTTCCTCCGGTTGTTTTCCCCGTCTTCCCCCGAAGGTGCAGCAGCGATGAGGCTGACGCCTCTTGGCACGGCAGGTCTGATTTCATCCCCGTGGCAGCTGTTTATGTTGCTGTCTGGTAACTATTCATTTGCTTGATTTATGTATTACTTCCAGTAAGTCATTCTTGTCCAGGACATTCTGGAAATTTCCACTAGCCTCTGAGGCCTTTAAGATACGCTTTTCTTGCATGTTCTTGGCCTGATTTGGCTGCCAAAAGAAAACAGCGAGCGAGATCTCTTGACCTTGCATGGAAAGTCTAAGCAGCGTTCCTCCCTCACCGCTCTCCCTCATCCTCTCTTTGGGAATGGTGCCCGCGCTCGCTCCCTGCCCGCGCTCCACCAGCCCCACCAGGACTCAGCTTCTGCATGGGGAGCTCTGCGGACCTGGAGCTTTGTGGTGACCTGCGGGATCTGGGCACTCGCTGGGGTGGCACAGGGCAGCGTTTGGTGGGAAGGAAGCTGGAAGGTCTGTGTGTGGGCCGTGCAATAGGGATGAACGTCGTGTGCTTTCTTTGTACCACCCCGTTCCTGTTTTTCTGCCATTTTCGTGCTGGGATGAGCTAGGTGTGGGTGCATGCACTGCCTGTATGTACCCTACGGTAGAATCACAGCTTGGAAAAGATCTCTCAGATCCCCAAGCCCAACTCATCCCACCGTGCCCACTGACCATGTCCCCAGGTGCCACGTCTCCACGGTTTGTGGGCGCCTCCAGGGGCACTGACTCCCCCACTCCCTGGGTAGCTGTGCCAGTGCTTGTTGGTGTGAACGCAGGGGAAGGAAGGAAGAAAATTTAGACTGATCATGACTGAAAAAAAAAGTAGTAGCAAAAAAAAATAGTTGGCAAGAGTGCCAGGAGCTGATGAAAGTGGTACAGGAGCCAAAGCAGCGGGCACAGGCTGAAACGTGGGAAGTTCCGTCTGAACGTCAGAAAAAAGGAGGGGGCCAATCTCTGGGTGCTGGGGGGCTGCAGAGCCTCTGTGCTGGGGGATGTGGAGCCCAGTGGGGCTCGGGTGTCCCTGCTGGGCTGGGGCTGGGGCTGGAGCCGGCGGGCGGCTGGGTCCTGTGCGCGGAGCTGTGCTCCGCTGCTTCCTTTGTGCTGTGGGGTAACGGGTTGTGTTCCTCTTCCCTGGCTTTGAAAACACAGCTTTAAGCAACTATTTCAAATTGTCCTCTTCCTAACTGGAGCCAAGCCCACAAAGATCAATAAGAATCCCTTTTGCTTTAGTGCTTTGACATTATTAGCAAGTGTAGCCAGTTGTCTGTTTATATTTTGTTCCCGAGCTGGGGGGGAAATCCCAACCCAACCCAGCAGTGCTCGAGCTGCCTGCAAAGGGCAGGAGAGGGGCTGGCAGGCTGCAGGAACCTCCTGTGCTCAGCGCCGTGCCCCCAGCAGTGCAGGGCTGTGAGGATCCGGGGGTTTGTAGTGCTGGAGACGGGCGGCGGTGGGGAGATGGCTCAGCAGATTAGTCTGAAATCGTAGCGCGACCATGCTGCATGGCTAATCTAATTACAGCAGCTAACTGGAACCACCTGTAGCTGCATGGGAAGACAAAGGCTGCGGAGGGCCCTGCTCCCCTCGCAGCGCCTCTGGCGGGGCTCTGCTGGCGCTGGGCTCCGCCAGGCTCACACGCATCTGAAGCATTAATGAAATCTGCATGTTTTTACCGAAATGGCTTAGTCTGCTTTGTTCTCTTAGTTTTTGTGTTAGGCTCCTGGAGATACGATTACCTTTAACATAGTTTGTTAGAGGCTTAGTTTTCTAAATAAGGTAGATCTGGGGGGGAAACTCCAGAAATGCTGGGTGCCGGGCCCGGTGTAGCACGGGCACCGAAGGCAGCAGACGTGCCGTGGAAATGCGGCAAGCGTGAGCTGCAGATCTCAAATGGAATGTGGCTGCAGAGCCAAAGGCTGAGGTCTGCGTTCATTTGCTGCTCGACTCCCACTAAGGTCAGCCCTGGAGCGAGCTGAACCTGAGCAGCATGAGGCCTCCAGGCTGCAGGGAGCAGGGCTCCCTGTGCACTGTGCTCACCTGCATGCCAGCATGGGAATGGGTTTGTCCTGTGCAAAGCTGGCTGTTGGGAAAGGGTGCATCGCTCTCAGAAACAAGCAGATGCAGTCTGTGCAGCACAGCGGGGCTTTGCATGCATGGAGGCGTATCCCTCTGTGCTTTCCCTGCCTCCTGCAGAAACCATTTGTGTGCTTGGGTCATGCAGAGGATGAGGAAGCACTTAAGCGAGGTCAGCGGATGTGCAAGCCTCTCCAGCAATTGCAGGCATTGTCTTGGAAGGTCTTGCATCTGTCTTCAAATGGCCAGGGCCCATTTTTCTGCTGTTGCTATATAATCATCTCCTGGCTCCCTGATAATGTGATGATGGCCAGGCCCCCCGGCACCAGGGTGAGATGTGCTGTGCTGGGTGTGCACTGAGCTGCCTTGTGCTGGGAATGCATCCCCTGCCTGCTGGGATGTTCTCTGCCCAATGCTTGGGGTGAGGGAGGTCCTCCCTGCTACCAGAGCCTTCTTGCACCAGTGGCTGCGGTGCCTGCCATGAGCTGCCTCTCCTGCTCTGTTGGCCCCTCGCTGGTTTCGTTGTTAATGGGAAATTCTGCAGAATTAAAAAAATTAATAATCCTGTAGGTGTTCTCTGTGTTTCTTGTACTTGGCTTCCCGTAACATGTAAGTGAGCAAAGGGTTTTGTTCTACTTCTGCAGATGAACTCTTCACCTCCTAAAACTAGATTGCCAAGAGATTAGCCGTTTGCATTTGCAAGTGGCTTTCCTTCCGTGCTGCTTTGCCCAGCGGGCCCCGTGCATTCTGGAGGACCTCTGCTCTAAGCTCTGAGGAGCATTCATTGAAGGCTGCAGCATCTCTGAGCAGGTTCGGGTCCTGTGTCCCCAGAGCACGAGAGTCCTCTCTCTGGATGTGATGCTGGGTGGCTTACATCGGACCAGGGCTGGTGCTGGCAGGGCCTGGGTCCAGCAGCACGCGGCTCTGGGTGCTGGCACCCACTCTGTGGGGCAGGCATTGGGGGTGGTGTGTAGTTATCTGGATTCTTTGTAATTGGTGATACAGTGAAACTGAAACTGTGTATAGAAACAGGTTGAATCAAGGGTGAGCAGAGGGTGGTGGTTTTTTTTTTTTTTTTTTTTTTTAAAGCCTATCCCTTCTCTCTTGGTGCTTTATCGCAGCGAGCTGTGCTGCTTTTCATGTTGCACTGTGAAAGCGCTGGTGATTTCTGTTCTTCTCCAAACACCAGCCCGTGTATGCACGGAGGTGGCAGTGCCAGGGCACGGGGGCACGGGGACACCAGCGCTGCTGCACAGGCACAGCCAAAACCACGCTGCGGGGCTGTCCCTAATGGGAAAAGTGACTGTTGTTATTGTAATAAGAGGAAAGATGTAATTAAGCGTAATGGGCTGAAGTTCTAAATGAGCGCTGTGCTCACACATGGAATTAAGGGAAGGAGTGACAGGCTGGGGTCAGGGCGTGCGCTACAGAAGCTGCACTCAGTGCCGTCCCTCCTCCCTCAAGTGTGTGCTGCAGTCACACTGCGTGGCCGCAATGTCCCTCATTGTCACCCCCCGTTGTGCCCTGCTCCTGCAGTGCATTCCCCCTGAAATCTGGCATCCAGCTCAGCTTGCCCAAAGCCAGAGGTGCTGCCTGTAGAAGTGGAGGTTTGCTTTGCAAAGCTTGCACTGCAGCACCACGCGCGCTGTACTTGCAAGTCACAGCGTGCATGGTATTCACGCTGATGAGCCTTACCGATACCGAGGTTAGCATTTGGCCTGTGCATCTGTTCAGCGTGATACGAGCACTTTTATTGCCCTGGGAGCGAACCCAAGCCTCTAGCTGTGGCCTGATCCACCCACGAGAAGAAGGGAGCCTTGTTGCAGTGGGCCGGCTCCCAGCGAGCAGCGCGGAGCGGGGAAACCTGAGAGCCGTGAGGCTGCTCGCTGGGCACTGCTGCGCTTCTCAGCATTGCAGCCGAGCACTTTGTCAGCTGTTTTTAGAACGTTTCTCCTTGCCTGTGCCGGGAGGCTTTGTGTTTCCCTGGCGATCCATCCTCCTTCTGGACCTGCTGGTTGCATCCAGTCCCTGCAGCTCATAGAGCCTTCTTGGCCATGAGAGGCCCGGAGAGGCCATGTCCAGGCCTTAATCAGCACGACAGAGTAAATGAGGGCTGTGTAGTTTGCAGGTATGTCCTTTCCGTGTCCGTGCTCCCTGGCTCAGAAGCTGGAGCTGCCCCAGCTGCACTGCAGCCCATGGCTGTGCCCTGCTCTGGCCCTGCCCTGCACACGTGCTCTGGAAGAGCTGATGCCGAGTGCAAAAAAAGTCTCTTTAGAGTGACTTGGAGATGCATCCGTGATCATTGTTCTTAGTGCTGTTTTCAAACTTGAGCTGTTTCTTTCCTAGCACATATTTGCTTTTGACAAAGCTTCGCATTAGGGCTTCCTGATTTTGGATCACACAGAAATTCCCACTGATGACCTTGCTGATGATCCCCATTCCAGCTCCACACACCTCGTGCTGCGGTGCAGTGCTCCTGCATGCTGCCCCAAAGCAGCCGCTGCGTCCCCAGGCAGAGCTCCTGGGCTGCGTGCTGGGCATCCCACCATGGCTCTGTGCAGCAGCCCCGAGTCCTGGGTGCCCTCCATGCCCTTCTCCCAGCAGTGCTGCCTCTCTTCACCCCCTCCTGGCTCCCTCCCCTGCCCCATCCCCGCTCCCGGGGCAGTGGCTGCCCCCCCCTGCAGTGCTGGGCTGAACCCAGCCGCTCGCCCCGCTCCCACCTACACGCTCATCAGCCGCAGCCCAATTAAGCTCCATAATGTGCAGGGATGACTTGAATGCACCCAGGAACATTTCCCAGAACTCATTAGGTTTTATCCCATAAATACCTCCAATTGTGTGCTCGAGCAGCTGCCTGCTCTGTGTCTGGGAGTGTGTGTGACCCAAATTGCAGGGATGGGACTGGGGGAGGCAAGGGGACCTTGGCCACCCTCAGAGCCCCCCCTGGAGCCACCCCCAGTGCTCCTGGGTGCAGCGATGCCTCTGCCACCCAGCTGTGTATGCTGTCTGTGCTCGTTGTCTGCAATTCATCTCCACGTTCAGCATGCAGCAAATTGTGTAGCAGCCTGAGTAGTGGTAGGGCTGCTACCCAATGATCGGGTTTTCTTGTTAACTGGAAGCTTTGCTGGTGGTGATAGACATGAATTGTGCTTTGACCGGTAGCAATATGGTGTAGCAGTGTTGTTTTCCATCCTATAGGGCTTGTTAGGCTGGCCCTAAGAAGCACTTTGTTTTTTGCTGTCCCTTGTGTGGACACTGGGCACTGCTGCGGTGTGAGCTGGGCACTGTGTGGGGCTCCTGGGGCTTCTCTGTGTGTCAGTGGGGAGGGAAATGGGTCCTGTAATCAGGTTTCCATAGAGGTGAATAGGAGCTGTGGACCAGGCTGGGCAAACTGGGATCGTTAACGTCTGTAAAATACAGGAGTGCTGGGACAGCGTTTCCCGCAGCTCGCCATGCCTCGGTGCAGCGCGTTTGTTACCTGATGCTGATTTCAAGCCTGTGCAAAGAAGAAATATTTACCGTTCCTGTATGCTTCCCCTGCACTGAAGCCTGACTACCAATTACTCTGTATTAAATTATGTTTGGTCATGCTGGTGATTATACAGTATCCAAGCAACCCAGGCATAATCTAATTTAGCACACAACACGGATTTGCTCTGCTCCCCTTCTCCTTTGTTTTTCTGAGAGTGAATGCAAAGCGAGTGGCTGCGTGGCTGCAGGGCAGTGGTGCTGCAGGGCTGCGGCAGCAGCAGTGCTTACATCAGTGGCTGTGATGGTGCACTGGGTGCTGGCAGGAACATGGGTGCTGGGAGGGACAGCCCAGAGCCAGCCTGGAGCCCAGCTGCGAGCAGCCACTGCTGCCCAGGGGGTTGTGCTGGGTTCCCACCTCCCTCCTGTGCAGCGGGAGACTCTGCAAAGCGTGGGTGGAGAGAGCCCTGAGAAAGGACCCCGCTAAATTACTGCCAGTGCAATTGATTTCAGAGTGCACTGAGGGCCGGGAAGAAGCAGCGGGTTAAAAGGAAAATGCAGCAAATACTTGGAAACCTTCTGGAGGGCAGCTCCAGCATGGAACGGGTGATGTCTGCAGAAAGCATCTGTGAAAAGCACCGGCATTAGTGACACTTTGGGATGAGAACACCCCATCTTTAGAAACCAGGGTATTATTTGCCGGTACAAAGGCAGATGAAGAGGTATAATTTATAGTAAATCATCATGTGGATAATGGATGTGGAATGTGAAGGATGTGAAAGGTGAATCGTGTTTTGTAGCATAGCTTTAGTAACCATTATAAAGGCTGCTGGTGGAAAAGTACCCGCGGTGCAGCGCAGCGGGGCTGTGCCACCCTTTTGTTCCAGCAGGGACTGGGAGCTGTATGGTTACAAAATGTTTGCCCTTTGTGGAGCCAAAGCACCGGGGCACAGCGGAGCGGGGCCGTGTGTGCAGCAGGGCCCTGTCCTCGCTGGGAACCCATTAACGCTGCAGTCCGTAATAATTAACGGGACCGGGTACGGCTGCCTGGCGGTAATAAGTCAATGACAGGGCAATTTATTAGAGTGATGTATTGTGTGATAATGGTAATGAGAAATGAAGGAACCTAATTTTGTAAGACTTAGATCAATTTGGTTGTTTTTTTATAAATGAACATTGTTTTAGTAATCACAGAAGATCGTTACAATTATTATTTTATTAGTACTATTCACAACTATTTCAGTTTCAGTCTTTCAAAACCCAAACAGGAGCATGCGAGTGCGCATTTGAAATACAGGTCGTGCTGCAAGGTGAAAATCCTGGTGGAGTTTGTAAATGTCTGTTAGGGAGACGTGGGAGGAGGAAAGGGCTTTGGGTGCGTGGCTGTGGGGCCGTGGTCTGCAGGCAGCGGGGGCTTCTCAGGCACCAAGAGAAAACATCCAGGGCTTCCTGACACTGAAGGGGTGATGGGTAAAAGGGACTTCTGCACCTTTGGGTTGGAACCCAAGCGCTGGGCATTCTCAGCATGCTGGTGGAGGTGACCCCTCTTGTGTGCTCTGTGGGGCTGGGGCTGGAACATGCAGCAGGGCTGGGACAGACAGCGGGCCAGGCTCCTGCCTGCACTGAGTGTGGGGCTGAGGCTGCACGGGGCAGGAGCTGGGCAGCCCCGAACATCCCAAGGTCTGCTGCTGCTGCTGCTGCTGCTGCTGCTGCTGCCGCTGCTGCCGCACATGGCCAGGAAGCCCTGCGTAGGATGAGGAATGAAGAGTTCTTCACTGACTCAAATAAGACTTGGATGGAGAAGGATAGAAAGCTTATTTTATTTTGAGTTTACGCTGTGCTGGAATAAGCTGTGCACACAAATGAGCGCTGCGGTCTTAGTTTTGTGATCAGCAATAAAAGCTCATGGCAATAACTTGCAGCAGTGTCTGAGGGTCCCATGCTCCCTTGTGCTAGCCTGGTGTATTTCTCCAGGGAAAATGGGAGAGAGACCGCAGGGAAAAGGCACCGCTCTAAAAACGTGGGGTACAGTTCTGTGCCGACGCTGTCTGAAGTCACTGAGCTTCCTGCTTGAAGAGGGCAGGAGAAAACTGCAGACACTTGTGGCGATGGGGCCGTGGGCTCCTGCTGCACGTCCTCCTCATCACCTCCTTGTGACTCCCATGTCACCGCATGATGTGTCACCACGTGGCCTGTCTGGGAGCAAGGTTCCAGTGTCCGTGTGTCCCTGGCTGGGAGGTTTCCTCGCCCGGTCCCCTGCAGCCGGCCCGGTGGGGCTGACCCGTGGTGAAGGCAAAAAAATGGGTGAGAAGGGATTGGATTTTGGAACATATGAGGTCACTCGTTCAGCTGGAGAGCAGCGTGTGTCAGAGGTCCAACAATTTGTTTTTAGAAGGGTTTCAAGCATTAATGATTCAAGATGTTTTCCTGGGAGTGGTTTGCAACATGAGCCTCGGTGGCCGGGGAAGCGTTGGGGTTTTATGGGATTAGCCAAATCCTGAGCTGCGATGCCTGCCATAACACAACAGTTCAGGCTGTACTTTTCCACATGGCTGAGGCTTTGGGGGGCTCCCCGGGAGTGTCAGGAAAGCAAACAGACCTGTAAGCACGGTGCCAGGCAGGGACGGGGGTCCATCCTGATTGTTCCCATCACCTACTTTTGTTGGTTTTCTTTTGCAGAGTTGCAGATAACCACAAGCAGAACCTGATGACTGTTGCTAATCTGGGTGTGGTATTTGGGCCAACGCTGCTTCGACCCCAAGAGGAAACAGTTGCTGCCATTATGGACATCAAGTTTCAGAACATTGTGATTGAAATTTTAATAGAAAACCATGAGAAGGTAATGACTTTACTTGCTGCTTTCAGTACAATTCGTTTCCTACACCAGATTTGTCACTTTGCAAGCTGCAGCCCGCTTCCCCAGGGCCCTCCTTGCTGTCCGTGGCCAGCAGCCACGAAGGGCCCGGCTCGGTTCCTGCTTTCCTGACTACATCTGTGTTTATCCAAGCACTGGCTTTCTCCGCAGCGCTGATCCGCTGCGACACGATGCAGTTGTGCCTGTCTGTTGCAGGGATGCTCCCACCTGTTGCTGGCTCTGCTGGTGCTGGCACTGCAGTACCTCTGCTGCAGCTGGGGGCTCCTGTCCCTCCCCCAGGGCGCTCGCTGACCCCTAGGGAGCTGGTCACCTTCAGGGTGATAACAGGAGAAGGCTCTCAAACGAGTGCCCGTGGGAGGCCATGTAATTCTGCAACACTAAAAAAATGCATTTTGTTCTGAATTCAAACAATTCTCTTTTAATGACCTTTTGTTTGCCTGATTTCGGTTGAGAAGTAATACTCCTTTGTGCCTTTTGGCTTAAAAAGTGGAATGAGCCTTACTCTGTCCAGTGGGAGTGGAGGTAATACTGCTGGGTGGCCCTGCCACTCTCTCACCTGGGACTTCTGTTTGCAGACACTGAACACGAGCATTGCTCACAGGGTGCCTGTGTATGTATGGGGTGCTGGTGAGGCACAGCATCCTCCAGGGCCACTGGCCAGAGGTGATGAGTTGCCGCGCTTCCCCATGCAGTGCTGCCGGATGCCTGCAATATGAAAGCAGCCTGGGCTGGGGAGATGGAGGATGTGGTGCTCGGGGCTGTCTGCTACCCGGGGCTCGGGGCTCTCTCTGGGGACTGTTAGGCCCCTCAGTTCCACGTGTAAGCTGCAAGGCTGAGTCCCACGTGTGTGCGGTGCAGGTGTCAGCACTGGGGCTCATCTGCCTGATGCTGCCAAGGGGCAGCAAGTGCATGTCCAGCAGGGATGGATGGGGCTGGTTTGAATGTTCTTGAAGAAACTGCTTCCACAGACAGGTAAACACCGTGGTATTTATTTAGCATGGAGGAGCTATTTTCTCTCCTCTGCGTGGGGTGCAGTTACAGTGATTGCTTGGGGCTGCTGCAGAGGGTTGTGCGAGCAGCAGCCATGAGCCTGTGGCTGAGCCCCAGCCCCGCACTGAGCAGCGGGCATGAGCCTCGTGGGGCTGCTGGTGGCCATCCGCCCATCTGTCTGCCTGTCCATCTGTCTGTCCATCTGTGATGGTCCCCCCAGGAAACCATTCAGGCATTGTGTCACTGCTGTGGGCACACTTTGCTGTCCCTTTCCTCGCTGAGCTCCATGGCTGCCTTCCCCTTGCAGGTCCTTGCAGAAGCAGGGCCTCAGACTGGTTCTTGTTGTGCCTGGACTGAGCCTCCTCCGTCAGATTGCACCTGGGGGGATTGATGACGGATTTCTGCAGTGATCATCTGTGTGGGCTGCAGTGCTGCTCACCAGCAAAACGACACCTGGTGTCGCAGGGCTCCTGAACGCTTCCATGGCTACCCTTCCTTAGGAGTAATTTACGGCACCAGCAGAAGGGAACGCTGTGGCTGGGCTGTGTGCTGCCGTCACGCATCGGCTGCGGGTGGGCGTATGTGCTGCGTGCTGTCTGTGCAGCCGGGCTGCTCCCATACAGCGGGTGCTGATGCTGCAGGATGATGGAGGGATGCTGCTTGCACTGCCCACATTGCCCATGCAGCCTGCACTGCCTGCACAAAGGCACGGATACCGTGTGGCACAGTGATGCCGTGTACAGGATGCCATTGGACCCATGTCCCCAGGGTTCCCAGGAAATGATCCCAAGAAAGAGGGAGGCAGCAGGAGGCAGCTACTGGGAAGAAAATCTCCTTCAAATTCAGTCCCGGTGCTGGGTCGCTCCCTCTTTAGGACTGTTTAGTTTCAGTGTATTCCTTAATTTGAATTGATTGGAACTCATTGAAGTTTCCCCGCAGGAGCTGCTGTAGGTGATTAGCAATATGCGAGCCCTCTGTGCTGCGCTGCTGCTGCTTTATATTGTTTTACGCTGGTGACTCACAGCCACTGTTTATGATTAAGTGCATTCGCAGGGAAAATGTAATTGATTTGAATGGTTCCTGGCAATCAGCGACTGTCTGGTATTACGTTATATTTCCCTCAGGTAAGTGGGACGCTTCTCCCATTAAAATTGCTGTTGTCACTGTGTAACAACAACAACAAAAAAGCAAAAATAAGACAAGCTCGGTGATGAGATGGCTGAGGCCGAGCAGCTTACAGGTTTCCGGGTCTTGGATCCAAACTCGTTGTGCGCTCCCAGCAGCACCAATAAATGCATGGCACCGTGAGCTCCTCAGGTGTTCTCCTGGAGAAGGTAGAGCTCTGCGTGTGGAGTTACCGCAGCCCTAGCGCTCAGAGCTGCAGCTGTCGCTGGGAGCCGTCGCACTCCGGGCATTTCCCCCGGGCTGTGCTGACACACAGAATTGTGGAGTGGTGCTGGGAGGGCGAGGAGCTGGGGCTGCGGAGGAGGAGGGAGCGCAGAGAGGTGCGGGGTGCTGCGCTGTGAGCGTGCCCCGAGCCGCAGCGGGGCGGGTGGGAGCCATGCAGCTCCAGAGCTGGGGCAGACGTGCAGCGTGTGTTTGTGAGAGCAACCCAGCAGCGGAACCTGCTGCAGAGTACATGGGGGTTGTGTATTGGTAGAGGGGTAAAATGATTTGTCTGCTATGGCTGTGGATGTTGCCATGACAAGCAAACAGGGAGTGTATCCTCTGCAGGAAACCAGGGATGCAGTGTTGTATGCACTGCGGGGGAGTGCTATTTAACACTATATTTCTTAAAAATTGCTTATGAATTGACTTCAAAATTAAAATTTAACCAAAAGCGATGTTGAAGTATTGCTACACCAATTGGCATTTAATTTTTGGAAAATTATGGGTGTCCATCCATTTTATTTTCCAAAGCTGCTACCTTTACGATGTTCTGGAGAAGGCAGTTGTATGAAGTGTTGGGAAATGGCGAGATCAATGCGCTGTGCGGCTGATGTTCCCTTCACACAAAGGAGGGACCGCTGACCTGTGAGTGCACGCGGTGCTGACGACCAACGAGACCGGTTTCTGCAGGGCATTGCCCAGACCCCAGCGCTGCCTCCGTCAGTAGCCAGAATTAACACTGAGGTCAAAGCCCTCAGCACCTCACCTTTATTTTCTGCAATAAGCAAAGCTTTGTAGCGGCGATGCCGTTGGCAGCGCTTTTAATTGCTCCTGGTGTAAAGCTTTGCACCACCTCCAGTTGGAGCTCCCAGCTGAGGCTGGGGGGCAGCTCCTTGCAGGGTCTCCCGGGTTTGGCTGCATTCCACAAGGGGTGCAGGTTGCTCCAGGAGCCTGCAGCTGCACAGCGAGCACGGGGGCTGCGCGTGTAATTTATGGAGCCTGGCTGCTCCTCTCCCACTCCGATGATTAAACTGTCTCGCTGTCTCTGTTAATTGAACTCTGGGTGAGAGAGTTATAGCACAGGTTTGCACGGTGAGGAGCATGTCTCAGTTATTTTTCTTAAACTGAGAATTGAAACAAACTGAAGAAGCATTGCAGTGAAGAAGAGCAGAGCTCCCTGTGCTGCTGGGGAGGCTGGCAGAGCTTCAAGGGGGGGTGATGCTGCAAGACCACCCCTAGCAGGAACTGTTTCCTGTATGGCTCTGGGTCCTCCGACTCCTCCCCCTTTGGAGCTTCAAAATAAGCACTGGTGCTTTTGGAACAGCAGCTAGCCCTTGACTTTCCTCTATCGTGAGTGTTCACATTTAGCCTGGGTGCCGTGTGCCACCCTGAGGGGGTGGGAGGCAGCTTGGTGTCACCCTGCCTCTGTGTCCTGGTGGTCCAGCTGTGTGCTGCCTTGTCCAGCTGTGCCCAACCATGTCCAGCTGTGCACTGCCATGTTTGCATACCTGAGTGCCTGCTGGGTTCTTGCCCAGGGTACTCTCCCACCGACACCTGTGAGGGCTCTGCAGGGCCTTCACAAGGAGCAGCCTGCCAGGTTGTCTGGGTTTCTCCATGCAAACAGAGTGGGAATATGGAGTTTAGGAAATTGTGCCCCAAATGTTACTTTATTGAATGCGTCACCTCTGTTGATGCTGTCCCTTGGTGTGATGGCAGGACGCTGCGGGCAGAGAGCTGCTCTGCTCGAGCAGGTGATGCTGAAGAGACCTGTTTGTTGGCTTTATCTTTAACAGATATTTAACACTGTGCCGGAGACACCGCCGTCGAACTCACAGCTGCTGCTGTCCCGCAAGAAGAGCACGGACTCGAAGCCTCCATCGTGCAGTGAGCGGCCGCTCACCCTGTTCCACACCGCGCAGCCCAATGAGAAGCGTAAGTGCCCCCGCTCGCCCACCCTGTTCCACACCGCGCAGCCCAATGAGAAGCGTAAGTGCCCCCGCTCGCCTGCCCCCCCCCCCCCCCCCCCCCCCCCCCCCGTGTCACCGTCATTCCCCTGCCGTGAAGCACAGCTGTGCTGCTGCCGATGAAAGATGCGTCCTGTAAGGGGATAGGGCCTCTGCTCCCTGTGCTGCCATGCTGATGGGGAGCATGAGACCTGCCTGGCACCCCAGGCTGCTGCAGCGCTTGGTGCAGGCTGCAGGAGCACGGTGTAGAGTTGCTGCCCCATCCCCACGTCCCCAGCTGCTTGAGGGGCAGGGGGCAGAGACCATGGGGTGTCCGGAGTTGATCCTCATTTCTCACTGGATGACCACAGGCACTTTTCCTTTTACAGACACAACAAGCCCAGCCAGGGCATTCTGTATTTTTCTGTGGAGTAGGTGCCGTGGTAGTTTAAAAATGTTGAAGATCGTCTTTCCATTTTGGTCTCTATTTGGTGCTCCAGATATGTTGGTGAAGGAGTCAGCATCCCCTCCCCTCTCACTCTGCACACGGCTGTCTCCCATGCGACAGAGCAGAAATATGCTGCAAGAGTTTGCTGTTCTGCTCCCGTAGCTGTGAGACTGAGTTAAATGCCACAGCAAAGAATCCTTACACGGTATCAGCCTTTTAAAAAGGAGGAAATAAAATAAAGGGTTGGTTTCCAATTCTGCCATTCATCTCCCATCCTCTGCAGATGAAACACTTCCAGTTTCTTGGCTGATAGGGACTTTAATTCAATGTTGGCTGGTAGCTGCGTCTGAGATTACACAGACAATTGACACTGATTTGTTAGGCTTACAGAGCTTATTTTTGAACTTTAGCCTCAGGCAGAAAATGTTTGGAAACAACTGGATGTGGCATCCGAATAGGCTGCAGGGTGCTGCCGGGCCCGAGCAGTGCACTGAAGCGTTCTGAAACCTGTGCTGCTGGGGACAAAGATCGAGGAGGGCTTTGGATCGACCTTTTTGGGGCTCTAGGCCCTTTGGCAGGTTAATTTCTCCCTTATTTTGTCTGCTGGCTGCTCTGTCTCCCAGTCAGCATTTGGAGAGTTCAGCGCTCTGCTCTTCACTTTTGGTTCACCTTCTGCTGGATAATCACATCACAAAGTGCTTATGCTGCATCAGCATAACTGGGAGGCAGGATGGTGTCCTCCATCCATCCCCTGTCCTCTGCACTCCCATTTGTTGTCTCTAAACCAGACTAAGCAGGGTGGACAAACAGGGCTGCCTCGAGGGATAAAAAAGGACTCAGTTTTCCTACAGGAAGCTCAGGCTTCATGAAGGCCCCCGCAGCTGATGGCAGCCAACGGGTCGCTTGCTTGAAGGAAGTGGGCTGGAAGCACAACCAGGGGAAGGATCCACGTCGCTCCGGTTGTTGTTGCCTTCCAGTTCTCCCACGGGCTCCGTACAGCCCACTCCACATGCCATGCTCCTCCACTGGGAGCTTGCCTCAGAGCCAGGCTGGCAGCCATGGCTGGGCAAAAAAGCCAGCAGGGTGCATGACAGGGCCAGCTGAGCAGACAGAGGTGTGCGTGGGATACTTGTTCCCTTGGTACCCTGTTGGAGACCAAGATTCGTGGCATGTAGTTTCAGGAACCTGGTGTGTTGATGTAATTATCTCATGCTTGGCTGGGAGTGCTGCTCCCAAGCTATGTTCTAGGCATGCAGGGGGTTCCTCTCTGCTATATGTTCAGGATTAGCCCTCCATGTAGCTCAGAAGTTTCTCTTACACTGCTTTATCCTTCTGTGAGTATTCATTGTTGTCCCTCTAATGCAAATGTATAATTGGAAGGGATTAAGAATAAGGGGTTCTCTGTAACTCCGTGCTTTTTAGTAGCAATTTCATCATATTAGCGTGCACAGGAAATAAAATTTCTTGGAAAGATTTATCATTAAAGTAGCACTCCTCATGTTTTCCAGCAGTTGTCTGTCTTTCAGGAAGCATCGTCACCGAAGTAGCAGTTCTCTGCAGTAGAGCTGCTTTCCGTGCCATCAGTGATGATAATTGCCTCTCCCAATTACAATTACAATTGCTGCTTATACGGAAAAAGCATCTTATGAAAATGAATTAATGTGATTTTAGGTAATTCAGCGCAGAGCTGAGGAGGAAACCCATGCTGTGGAGGCTGGTTTGGGATGCATAATATTTTCACACCTCAGTGCTGAAGTTACACAAATAAGGGGGCTGTCTCTTAGCAGGGCAGCATGAAGGGAATGAGGAGCTCTCAGAAAGCCTGGGGCCAGCAGTGGTGCTGAGACTTCTGCTGAGACCCACACCAAGTCAGGTCTGAGCAGAGCGTGCTCTGGGTGGCAGGGCAGGCCCCACACCTTCCTCCTCACCTGTGTTTTCAGCAGTGCCGTGTTGTGATTGTAGACCTGGCCAAAAAAGATGGATGATGGCTCATACTTTTTTGTTGGGATAAACTTTAATTGGGTGATCTGTCCTTTTCTCCTTTCAGAACTGTTATCCTCTCTGAACACGCGTGTTCAGTCCTGTGGTACCCGACTTCCACCACAAATTCATTCCTGCCTGTAGTTCCATTCCTTTCTTTCTCGGGTTACGTGGTACTTTGGAAGTCCTTGGCAATATAAAATATTAATATCTTGAGAAAAATTAATATATTCTTGCTAAAAGTGTTATTCGTTTAAAATGTAGTTGCATCTTTAAAAAGAGAAACGAATAACTGTTCCTGCTCGTACTTCAATGCATAATACATCGAAAACATGCCTGGGAACTCAGTGCCTGTCTTTGGAGGTCTGGTTGGATGCTGCTTAGTTTACATTAGGGCAGGTGTGATGAGCAGGAGCGCCGGCTGCCTCTGCTGCGGTGCACTGCTCCCGTCCCTGAGGAATGGCTGCTGCCTGGTATCTGACAGCTCCTGTTTTTTTGGTGTTTTCTAGAGGAAAACAGGAACAGCATCATCAACTCCAGCCTGGAATCCGTCATCTCTTCAAATGTAAACAGCTTCCTCAACTCCAACAGCGCGCCCCAGTCCAACCTGAACTCAAGTGATCTCGAACTAGAAGTAATTAAACCCAACAGGCCAAATTCACTGTAAGTACGGTGGTAATTAGTGTTTTATAGGCTCACCGTCCTTAATCTTTAATCAGGGCTGTTTCTCGCTCTGAATCCCAGCAGTTTGTTGGAGAATACAATTTAATGCTTTAATTTTTAATGGGCGCTTAGCGTGCATCCTGCGCGTCTCGCTCAGTCTGGGCGCTGTGATTTGTGGCGTGGGTTCACGCTGCCGGCGAGCTCGGCCCCGGCTGCTCTGAGCACGCGGGGTGTTTTCCAAGCAGAGCCCCGCGTTGCTGTTTGAACTGCTTGACCCATCTGGAGATAACTCCAGCGAACACAAAGGACTGTTCTTCTGAGTTAAATCCTATGACTGTTGTCAGTACCGTTGATCTCCGGCCAAATCTGTGCCATTGCTTCTGCTATTGCTTCCTTCATCTGGAAAGTTCAAGGGAAAAAATAGCGACCTTAGCAACGACTCCCGGGGGACGGCCGAGTTATTTGTGCAGTCCCCTGGACTTGGCGCGGCCGAGCCCTCGCACCACGGACGGCTCTGCCACGGGGAATTTCCTTCCTGCCGTGGCCCTGCTGGGCCGGCGCATTTTCCCACAGAACCTCCTCTCCTGAGCACGTGAAGATGTGCTCCGAGCCCCGCAGCCGTGGTCCCTCGAGCCAAGGCTGACTCCCCATGTCGGTGTGGGGCGGTGCGGGGCGGTCTTCCTGCCCCATGTCCCCATGCAGCCTGCAGCGTGGCCTTTTCCCACCCAGCCCTGTGACCCCCAGGCCCTTAGGAGCCCGTGGTGAACACTTGTGTTCAGTTGGTGTTGGGTTCCCCACAGAAATGGCTTGGTGCTGCCACTGGTGCCCCTGGCCATGGCTGTCCTGCCCGGCGTGGGGCCGGGGTGCAGTGCTCGGGCAGCAGCATCGTGGGGTGAAGGTAAGCACGCATGTGCAGAGCAGGGCTCTGGCTGTCACCCATCAGCATCACCTCCTTCCCACCACCTCTGCTGCCCCAGCCAGCCAGGCCTCGTGCCAAGGCTGCGCGTTCCCTGTTCTCGGTGCTGCAGGTGGCCGCCGTGGGACGCCGTGCTGTGGAGCCGCAGCCGCAGGTAGGACAGCTCCGTGCTTATCTGCGCTCCTGGGTTTTAAAGTCTGCTGAGATGCATTCATTTGTCTTTACACGTCTGCTTTTAACCTCATTTGTAGTCCCATGAAAATGTCATTGCTAGATTTCCTCCGCGGTGCTGTGGTAGCTGAACGGACCCAGATTGTTTTCCTGCCTTTGCTTGCAGCTGGCTCCAGCCGGCCCACGGTGCTCGGCCCCACTCGGTGCTGCACGGGCCGGGGGCAGCGGCAGGAGGTCGGTGTGGGTGGGGATGGCTCAGGGTGACTGCTCGGTGTGGCACGGGCCGGGCGTGCGATCAGGGCAGCCTGAATGGTTGCCGGTGTCCCACAGCTCTGTCCCTTCTGCCCCGCTGCACAAATAACACCTGTACAAAGCCGGCCCTGTTCCTTTAACCAGCGCAGTGGCTGGGGCTCCGCAGTAATTCCCGGGCAGCCATGGGCGCTGAGGTCGGTCGCTGTTATCTGTTAGAGCTGAGAGTTTCCATCGCTCCGCCGTAGTGAGTGGAGCGGCAGTGAGGGTGCGTGGCAGCGGGCAGGGTGTGGAGGGGCCTTGCTCTTGGTGCTCCTTCAGCTCCCTGCCAAACCCTCTGCCGGTCCTGCGAGACCCCTCATGGTGCTCCTCTTCAGGAGTTTGTTTTTTCCTTGCATTCTTCACTGTTTGCTTTGAGTTTTTGGCTGCGGGCCAGGGCTGCCCCATCTTGGGACCCGCTCGGAGGAGCTGCCCGTGGCCGGGGCTGCTCGCTGTGCTGCTGCGTCAGCGCCCGCAGTGGAGCAGCTGCGGAGCCCCAGGTGTGAGGAGGCTGGGAAGCCCAGCTTTCCTCCTGTAGAGAAAAAAGGATTTCTTTCTGAACAAAGGCCTCCTTAAGAGAACAAGTAAGAAGGAGTCCTGGATTTGGTGCTTCCTTCCCTAGAGCAACAACAGCACAGGTTAGTAAATTAAAAACAACCCCAGACCAGAATTGATTTTGTTCTGTGCTTTTGGTGTCTAAAGTCACCACTGAAACAGAGGAGCTGACGGGCACTGCGTGCAGCCATCACTGAGCACAACCTCTTTGCTTTGCTGCCATCCGACAGATGGGTTCGGTGCTGTTAGCTGCTGGTGGCTGGGTTTGGTGCCATTGGTTCCCTGGCCTTGTGGGCAGTGTGACACAGTGACCCTGCTTTATGCGCTTCTCATATGTTTTTGCTTACGTGAATTACAACTGGTAGCTGCTTATTGCAGTAGGAGGCTTGCTGGAGTAAAGTCACTAGTGGCCAGAGGAGCACAGCGGAGCTCTGAGGGGTCTGGAGCACACATCCTATGGGGAGCAGCTGAGTGTCTTTTCTAACCTGAATGATTCCGTGGTTTCAGTGGTGAAGAATTACAAATATGGGAGATTTCTTGTTTTTGTTTCGCTGCAGCGAGCCCTGATACATTCAGAGGTGGCCTTAAAATGTGACATTTAACAACTGTGAGCGCTGTGTGTGGCGGTGGAGACGTGTGAGCTTGGTGCATCCGATGCCCCATCCCATGGTGAGCAGCGCCGTGCGCTCAGGCCTGCTCCGTGCTCCTGCTCCTCCGTGCCAGCGAGCGGCCGGGGCTTTGCCTTCCTCAGCCCTGGGCCTCCATCACGAGCCGGGAGGGAAATAGTTCAGCTGTGGGACGAGGGCTCTTCCTTCCCAGCCACCAATCAGGGTTTTACTATGGGAATGCGCTGATTTATTAGGGCTGGATTTATTTTTATGGAAGAAGCGCTCGGGGCGGGAGCCGTGCTGTGAGTCAGCAGGGCTGATCCCCGCCAGGAGCTGTCGCTGCGGCAGCGGGCGCGAGGGAGCGGAGCGGCTGCCCCCCCCCCCCCCCCCCCCAACACGGGCAGCTCTTTCTTTTGAAATGATCTCTGGTTTTCTTTACCTTTGACACTGCAGAAAGCTTCTTTAGAAAACATGGCAGAACAAAAGCCAGAAAAGCCTGTATTTCTACCACAGATAGATCCTTCAGCTGCAGTGGGGCAAGTTTTCAAAGTGAATTGTGTGATCACGGTGATTTAAGAGTGTGGTTATGAAAATCCTCCTGACGAGCACCTCGCTCTGGTGAGGTGGAGTGCACTCCTGTGGAGCTGAGGGTCGGTCCCTGCAGATGACTGCAGGAGCTGCTTTTCAGCTGGGCAGGCCGGGTTAACAGCCTGCACCCTGCTTGGTGCCTGCCTCCTGTTTCATGTTCTCTGTTTATTTCCCAGCCTTGTCTGTACCCCGTGCTGCCCACAGACCCCAGCAGCCTGCAGGAACCCAGCCGTGCTCCGGGCACATGCAGCTGAGCAGGGCTGGGTGCTGCAGGCTGGGTTGGTGGCCTCTGCTCACGTGTGTAGTGAGTTCAGTGCCAGGGTCTGCGGCTGCTGCGTGGCACTGCTGCTGGGTGATGCTGCTACTGCTGCTGGGTGCTACAGTTTGTAAAATCTAGAGCCGCTGAGGCTCACTGGATGCTGTGGATGGAGTAGCAAGAGTTTCAGTTTCTCCTCTCTTGGCAATTTCTTTCTGTGCGTGACTGTTTTGGAGGTGAGGTGGGGCTGGGTGATTTTCTCCATGTAACCAGACGGGATTTTTGCACTGCGGCTTCACGAAGTCATCAGCCTGAGCTCTTCTGACTACGAGCATGGGAACAATGCCCGGGGGGGCTCCTGCCTTCCCTTTCTGAAGGAGAGCTTTGCACCACAGGCACAGGGTGGCTGCAGGGGGGGAGGAGCACCCACAATTCGCCGCCCGCCGCTCTCTGGGCGCTGTGTGCCCAGCAACCAGCACTGTGCTATGGGAGGGGAACGCTTCTCCCTTCCTGAAGCCGTTGGCTGTGTCTTTGCAGCGCTGTTTCCCAGTGGTAGCTCTGAGCGTTCATTTTATCACCTCCCACCCTTTTTAATGTTGTGCTGCCAGTGAAGAATGTTCCACTGCTTCTGATAAAATAAAGTGCAGCCCAACAGTACTTCTGGGATGGTTCTAAGTCACATGGAAATTTCCAAACAGTTACTTCTTAGAGTTTTCTAACACACTCTCAGGGGTAGTTGATTTCTGAAGTTACAAAACCCTCCGTGTATTATTTAGCAGTGTTCTCAGAGACAAAAGCTCCCGTTTCTGGGCTGCCTGCATGGCAGCATGCCTGGGGACCTGGCCAGCGCTCACAGGACCTGGCAGCCCTGGGACGGTCGTGCTGTGCTGTGTTGGGCCATGTTGTGCTATGCATGCCATGTTGTGCCATGCAATGCCGTGTTGTGCCATGCAATGCCGTGTTGTGCCATGCCATGCCCTGTTGTGCCATGCTTTGCCTGGTGCCCTCGCTGGAGCACTGCAGGCAGCACATGGCTCCGCAGCTCTCCGAGTGGTGACAGGGCAATTCAATCCCAGGGCTAATTTTAGAGCATGTTGTGAGGCTGTCCTTTTGCGGGGACACCGCAGCTCCGGCCATCCCAGGCGGGTGCCGGGCAGGGAGCAGGGGCAGGCTGTCCTCATGCGCCTTGTCCACGCTGGGCATCCCTCCTGGTGCAGCGCTGGGGTGAGCCTGGCTGCAGAGCCAAGCACGAGGCCTCCAAGGCACGGCCGGGCACTTAGAAATAAATGCCACGTGATGGGAATTGTGAGAGCCCCACAGGAGCCCCTTGGTTTGGGATGGAGGCCAGAAGCTGCCGAGCTCGCCCTAAACTCTGGGAGCTGGTGGCGGTGGGAGGCGGCTGGGGCTGCTGGGGGGCAAGGGTGGGGGCAGAGCTGGGGGGGCCCTGCGGGGCCTGGGGAAGCCACGGAGCCTGACGAACAGGAACCACCACAGTTGGAGTGGGGTGAAGCACGGAGGTGGGGCAGGAGCTTTACCTGTGCAGAGCAGGCACGAAAATGCACATTTTTCTGTGAGGTGGGACCGGAGCGTTGCTTGTGTGGGTGGCTGTCTCCAAAAATACCAGACACACCGCTCTGGATTAGCTTTGTTTTTCTCAAATCCCAAGAAGGTGCCTGCCCAGCAGGACGTGGGAGGGCATCCCTGGGCCGGGAGCTCAGCCACGTGCAGATGGAAATGCTGGGATTAAAGCTGTGCTATGGCCCTTGTGCCTTTAGTGCTTTGTGGCTTCTCTTGGAGCATCGAGTGCATGGAATGGGTACTGAGCTGGGCATGAAATGCTGCCTGTCCCACTGTGCTGGCTGTCCCATTGTGGTGGCCGAGTGATCCGGTACCTTCTTTGCCCTAGGGACTCCAGCTTTAGGGAAATTAAGCTTTGGGAACCTTGGGTTTAGTCGTCATGTGTCTGTTTGCATTTTATTTTATTTTCTTATTGTCCAAGTATGGCTATTTCTTTCCCTCCATGGATATGGAAAGAAATGAGGGGCAGACCTAAGGTCTAGTGGTCATGAAAAAAATAGCCCAATTAGTGTAAGGAAGAGAGGTTATTCCCATGTGTTTTTGATTTACAGGACCAGAATAAATTTTCACTGGACATCCCAGTGCATGTTCTCCATCCCAAGCTGGCACCGCCTCATCGCTGTGCTCTGCTCTGGGGTCCTTGGGGATCCCAAATCCGTGTCTAGCCGTAAATAATCAGAGTAGTGTCACTGAATGGCAAATGGTGATATTTTTTGGAATAAATAATCTCTTAAAAACGCAAACAGCTTCAGCAATTATCAGTTATAAGCAAAAACACATGAGCAGTGAGTAGACCTTTAAACGCCGCCGGTTCCTTGCAGAATTGAAGTCACTTTTTCCACTCTGAAAAATAACTCCATAAACATGACACAGCCTTATTCAGCAGCTCTGTTGCCCGTTCTCGCTCAGAAGGCAGATTTCTGCAGCAAAAATAAATTGGTTTGGTGTTTTGTTGGTTTTGTTTTAACTTTTGTGGAGTCGTCAGTACTAGGAGAGAAGTGAACTTTTCCTGCACTGTGCTTCCTTAGTCAAAGCTTTGTAAGAACAAACCCTGATTTCGGGAGCGGTGCCACTGCGTGGTTAGCAGCGAGATCAGCCAGGTGTGAAGGGCAGCGGGAGCTGGTCGGCCGTTCTGAAGGAGAGAAGCTGGGTTTCTGGGTGCCGTGTGAAGCTGGCAGTGGGAAGAAGCTTCTTTGATTTGTGAAAGGACCCCCCAGAAGGCACACAGAGAGCGTGGCGGGGGGGGCACTTGCAGGCTGTGAATGCCCAGGAACTGTTTGCAGCTTTTGTTTCATTCAGTGCAGAAAGCTGTGAGCCAGGGCCCTGTTGTTTTCTAAGCAGCGCTTGGCGAAGCTGTGGTAGAGAGGCTGTGAGCATGGGAGCTGCTGGAGTGCGGCTGCCAGCGGTGCCCAGGGCCACCCCAGCGGCCCCCTGTAGGGCAGTGCTCTGTAGGGCAGCCCCTGTAGGGCAGTGCTCTGTAGGGCAGCCCCTGTGGGGCAGTGCTCTGTAGGGCAGCCCCTGTGGGGCAGTGCTCTGTAGGGCAGCCCCTGTGGGGCAGTGCTCTGTAGGGCAGCCTAATGCATATCTAGTTGGGTGTAAAGGGACGCTGAGGTGCAGTGGCCAGCGGTACTGCCCTCTGCCTGGGGCTGGGGTCTCCATCCCTACAGTAAGTCTTGTCCTTATGCCCCGGATCCAACCACAAGGGCTGGAATGGCAGCTGCTCCCAGGTGTTGGGTTTCCAGCTAGGAAAATGTTCCTGCAGCTCCTGATCCTAAGGGGTGGACTCCCATTTTTCACACCATTAAAAAGCAAATGGTGGTGGATGATAACCAAGTGGTGCACTCAACAGACAGTATCTGGCTGACTTGGCAAGGGGACGTGCCATCCGTGGCAGCTGGCGCTTCTGCTCCGGGCAGTGAGGAGCAGGATGGTGCTGAGGGCCGTGCCCAGCAGGGTGGGTGCAGGCATCGGGAGCCATCACCGGCAGCAAATGCCCCTGCTGCCTTTTCCCACTCCTGGCAGTGCCTGTGCAGCCTTCCGCTGAGGTTGCAGATGTCCCCTGTGGCCTGCAGAGCCGCTGCAGCGGGGGGTTGTGAGCTGCGAGCCCACCCGAGCAGGGACCCAGCGCTCTGCACACCCCAGCACAGGTGAGGCACGGCACGACCACGGGTCTGTGCTCAGGAGGGAGGGATTGTTTGTTGCTCAGAGCAGAAACCACGCATCTTCTTCTGGTTTTCACACTTGAGATCAGGCCCTGAAATTCCCAGTCTGTCGCTTAGCTTATTCCAGGTGACGTCATATTCCAAGTATCTTATGACTTATTTACTTTTTTGGGTTCAGACTGTTTGAAGGGTGACTGTGTTTGTTTTAGCGAAGCGGCTTTAACCTGGGAGTCCCACGTTCTGCCTGCAGTCAGACAGCTCCGTAGGCTTCGTGCTCTCGGGGGTCTGGCAGGCGTCTTTACAGCTGCTGCTTCAAAAGCACGAGCAGCACGCTCAGGAGACTGCAGAGAGAAGTGCTGCAGGCTGAGCTGCTGAACGTGGTGTGTTCTGAAACTGCAGATGCACACACACACGTTGACAACCATTTATATTTATTGATATGTATAAATGTCATCGTTTTTTCGTATATTGTGCTTAAATAATGCTGGATTTACGTTAGAAGTGTTTGTATGCTGTCATTAAGTATTTTAAGGCACTTGAAAAAGGATGCTTGTAGGCTGCAAGAGCAGCGATCCTGTTTGGGAAGAGCAGAGGGAAATGACAAGCTTCCATAGGGGAGCGATCCTTGGGGTGCTGGCTCCGTGCTCCGGGGGAGCAGCCCAGGGTGGGGGCTTGGTCTGTTTTTCTGCCATGTGGGCTTTCTGCTTGCCCAGGAGTTTGGCATAACCGCTTCTGAAACCTTTAGCTCTTTGACTTTTCAGTTGGCTCCTGGTCTAGAAACTTTCCGCAAATTGAACTTGAAAATTAGGCCAAATATTCTCACATAAAGTCTCCAGTTCTGTAGCTAGCCCCTTGTGAACTAGCAGCCATTCATCAGCATATTTTCTATGTGCTCATCCGTTGAAACAGAGACAGTTCAGCAGTGTCCTTTTTACTAATGTGTGCAGAAACCTATCCTCCTTTCCTCAGCAGGAATAGAGCGGGTGGCTGCTTCCAGCCTGCAGCTGAGCCATTAACCTCAGCGTCCTCCTGGGGATGTTACTGCCCTGGCAGGCGGTCACAGCCAGACAGTGGGACAGCAGGACAGTGGGACAGCAGGATGGGACAGCAGGATGGGACAGCAGGACAGTCCCTGCAGGCTCCAGGCCTCTCAAGCTCCCCGCAGCGCTGCCTCCCGGGAGACTTCTCAGAAGTTTCTGCTTTTGAACTGCGCTGCTGTGTTTATGTGATTTGCTCTGGGAACATCTGAGGGTGCTTCTCACAAACTGAATTAGATTAGAATTGTACGGCTCCCTCCGAGAGATCTAAAAAAGCGCCTCAGACTTCAGCATCACATATGCTTAAAAGACGGCTTTCTTGAAAGCCCAGGAAAGAAAATACATCCATTGCACTTTCATTGCTTTCTTAATTCATATAATTAGTTTGGGGATAGCTGCATGGCTGTGTGTTCTTCAAAGAAACAGCCTCAGACAAATATTGGCCAATGGAAATTTCACTTTCAAATAAAGCGGTATTTGAAAATACATTGAGGCCATTGTGGGGAAGTGGATGCAGGAATCAAAGATGCTACAACAAAGCGTTCCCCAGGGCAGCTGGCAGAGCAGCACGAGGGGCTGCTGCACATCTCCTGCTGCAGCCCTGCACATCTCCTGCTGCAGCCCTGCACATCTCCTGCTGCAGCCCTGCACATCTCCTGCTGCAGCGCGCTCCTCCCGGCCCCGCTCCGCTGCCTGTGAGCTCTGGGCAGAGTCTCCCAAAAGTGCTCCCAGCCAGCTCTTCTATTGAGACTGCTGAAAGCAGAACGATAGTAAATTAGCTCTCTGCCACCCATAAATGTCGCTAGAGACAAAATATTTTAAAAACCCAGCTGAATGCATTCTTAGGTTCCTCTTTCTGCGGGCAGATTTAATTCAGAGCCAAGGATGCAGCCCAGACTCTCTCTGGCGGAGTTTTTTGTGAGCGTTGGGTGCTCCTGCTGGGTGCTGTGGGTGCTGGGTGCTGTGTCCAGGAGTGCTGCCAGGCTCTGGTTTCCCTGCAGAAAGCAGCGATTTCCTCGGAGGGGCTGGGGAAGCGCGGGGCCACCGCTCATAAAGACGTTCTTTCTCCTCTGAAAGAAGATCCGGGTGCCTAATTAACTTCATAAATGAGCTGGAGCTGTAAGGCCACCACTTTGCCATGAAACGGAGGTAACCTGATCTCCACGGCCCTTTCTGCCTGGGTAAGGGATCCTGCCCGCGATTAATTCGCTCTCACCTGCTTTCCGTCCAGCTGCATTCTGGCCGCCCACAAGCCGGTGTGCAGACACTGTTGACAGGGCTGTGCTAAGCTGGGAAATTATCAGCAGCATAAGAACCGTGGCCAATTACTGGGCCCTGCACCGCGTCACTGCCCGCCTCGCCTGCCCCAGGTTGCAGAGCTGCGGGTGCTGCCCTCGGTGTCCCAGGGCTGGGGGGCACAGGAAGAGAACCCCCGGGAGGGAGCAGCACCACTTTGGCTTTGCTGCTGTCTGTACTGTGCTTGGAAAAACACGAAAGGAGATGGCAGCAAAGAGGAAGGTGCTCTGGGAGTCAGCGCGTCGTGGTCCCACCAGGGGTGGCTCAGGGAACTCTGCATTCCCCAGGGACTCCGTCCTTCTGGGCACAACCCGCAGTGAAATCTGGGAGAGCACAGGGAGCGTTACGGGTGGAAGTGCAGAAGTAGACAGACAAGAAGGAGTGAATGCCCCAACCCTGGGCGTGGGTGCATGCCTCATCCCTGGGGGTGCCCTAGGCCAGACTGGAGGGGGCCTGGGGCAGGCTGAGCTGGTGGGCTCCCAGCCTGTGACAGGAGTGGGGCTGGGTGATCTTTAAGGTCTCTTGCAGCCTAAGACTTTCTATAATTCTGTGAATTGTGCATGTTAAGATTCCCTGTATTTGGCTAATGGGAAGGGAGTAGAGGCTGCATCTGTGCCTGGGCAGCAGTGAGGAAGCCAGGCTGTCGGCGGGCGGGCGGCAGTGAGCACAGCACCCAGCTGGGGAGCAGTGCTGGCTGGTTAGAGCTGTTGAGGCAAAAGAGTTATGCAAAGTTTGGGTTTTTTGAGCGAAAAAGGGAAGAACAGATAAAACCCTAACTCTCTTTTGATAAAAATGATCACATTGGATCATTTCAGTGCTGTAGTTCTGGGGTGAAGTATCCCGATCAGCCCTCTATAACAGATATTTGCGTAATACAGAATGTGAGGGACTAAGAAACAGAAGTCAGGCAGATCAAGAGGATGTTGTGCTCATCCATCGCTCTCCATCACTTCCACAGGCCAAAATCATCCCCGCTGCTTTTCCCTGCCTGCCTGCCTTAGTGTGCAGGTGTCAGTGCTCTGCGCTGTGTGAGCAGTGTTCGCGTGGCACTAAACCCAGTGCTTCAGCTGGTGCTGCTGGTGAGCGCTGGAACAAACGCTGTTTGTTTTGTGTTAGGATTTGGAGCTGCAAGTGGCCTTCTATCAGACTACGCAAGGATGATTACTTAGCAAGCAGTGAATTTTTTAGTGTGGGATATAGCTTTTTTTGACTATTTCCAGAAATTACTGGAAAAGTGAGCGAGGCTGTTCTGCCTCTGGGGTGCCAGCAGTGGCGGCTCACAGGGATGGTGCTGTGCTGCCTGCAGGCTGGCACTGCTTCCTTGGGGCTCCTCCTGGGCCCTGAGGGCAGGGGTTGCAATTCCTCCATCAGCACCTCCACTGCTCAGCACAGCGGGGAGGCGAGGGCCCCTGGGCGCAGGCTATGTCCCACTCAAGTACTGGGTCCTGTGGTGCACCGCTGTGGGTCTGGGGCTCCGACGTCCATTCTGCAGGAGCCCCTTGTGGTTGCTGGGGGGCAGATGGGAGAGTTTTTTCCTTTCTGGGGGATGTAGGATGGTGGTGGTCTGAATGCTAGAGAAAAAGGAGAGATTTCTGGAGGGCTGTCAAGTTCTCCTTAATTGTGAATCCCATTTGTTGGTGACTAATGCATCCAGGCTGGCGGAATTGCCTCATGAATTAGAAGCAGTGGCGCGGTGGAAAAGATGTGACTGCGATGCTGGCTCCTGATTTACCAACACTCCCTCCCAGGCTGCTGCTCGACTGCCTACTGGCACATTACGACTCTTCTATTAATAATTTAGAGCTCGAATAAGGGTGGAATGCACTTGGTTCAACATCGAGTCTGCCGGCTTGGTTTGCAGTCTGCTGAGAGCCATCCGGGCGGGGAGGATGCGGGCTCTCAGCAGTGGGGCAGCTGTTGGCAGAGCAGAACGTGCATGTGTACATACACACATAGAGATGGACGGGCTGGGAGTGAGCAGTGGGGCTGGAGGCCGTGGGGCCCTGCTCCCCTTGCTCCCTGCAGCCCATTCCCGGTGCTCCCGGCGGCGGGTTGGTAACTTGCTGGTGATGTGCTGAGATCTGTTGTTGTGAAGGGGCTGCGCTAATGGGGTGTTCTGTGCTGGAAGGGCTCGGTGCTCCCATCGCCTGCATCCCTGCGCGCAGATGGCTTCTTCCCACGGGGATTCCTTTCCTCATGCTGCCAGCACTCCCATCTCTGACTCTTTGCTTAATCACTCAGCATTTCCCCATCATTAACACCAGTCTCTAAGCTTTGTGCCAGAAGGCTGCACCAAACCATCATTGCCTCGCTTCGAAGCATCCGGCATAACCTGGCTGTAATTGGAAATGGCAACGTCCATGAAGTGGGATGACAGAAAGCACCAGCTCTCCTGAGGCAGGACTCTCCCCACGCTCTCTTCTTATTCAAGTGGAAAAGCTTCTGGCCGGTTTATGAAATGACTAAAGCACATCTAGCATTCTCTGTACGGGAAATAAGCCAAGCAGCAAAGTGACAGGACAGAGCGATGTGTTGGGTATCTTAAACGCTGCAAAGAGGGTCACCTCCGTGTTGCTGCCATGAAGCTCACGTCAGCTGTGCTCACCCAGAAAGAGGAGCTAATAGCTGGAGATGTGTGAAGAAGCTGAACTCTTTTGGACCTGCTTGGTCAAGCGATGTTGACTGCCACGTATTTGGCTGCTTATTTCCCTGAGCGTGTCATTATTTTCCACCTGAGTGATTTATGCAGCAAGATAATTCCTGAGAGAATAATACGGGAGAGAGGTTTTGCATAATTTTTCTTGCATTTAAAGTACCAAACGGAGGAAGAGCGCTGCCAATCTGGAAGCCTGTGGGATCTTGGTAACGTATAGGATTGTGCTTGGTGCCATCACTAACATCAGTGCAGCTGGAGCCCAGGGGCTGCTTGCTTGTGCCCACCCAGCCCTGCAGTTTGGGCGTTGCTGGGTTGTGCAGCATTGCATGAACTTCATCAGCTTCTCTGCCCAAGGCTGACTCCCATGTCATATAGCAGAGCCACGTCCATCAGTGAGCTGCAACCCTGGCCTGCTGTTAGCAAGATGAAGAGCTCTGGCTTTTAGCGATGCTGTAATATATATTCCTTTCTGTTTGGCTTTGAGAAGAACCTTATGTTCAGCAGCTTTGTTTTAGAGGAGAAGAGAAGGGAAAGGGGTGGGTGGTTCTTGGTTTGTTTTAGTGCAGTCAGGTACTGATAATGTCAGGATGGAAACAGTGTGTTTATTGAGAGGATTTCATCCAGAGCTTTAGCTCATCAGTAGATGGTGCCCATTCATAGATGCTGGATGTTCTGTGCCAGAAATAGCCCCGAGTTCCACAAAAATAAACAAGTTGTAAACATTTTTAAGTGGAACTGGTGTCCTCTCAGCCAAAAGAACAAAGCGGCAAAGCTGTCTGGGCCCCGCTGCGATGAACTGCTCAGCCCCACGCCACGAGGGCCCCGGCTGCACCGGGAGATGCCAGAGGCGGCCTGGGCAGGCAGGGAGCAGAGCAGGGAGAACAGGGGTTGTGAGAGGGGAGGAGCGAGGAGGGCTTTTAGATCCAGTGAGTGGAAGGAGACCCGTGCCTGGAAGCACGGGATGGCAGCGGGGCCGCTCGGAGTGCAGCTCCCAGGACGCAGGGCTGGGTGGCCATGTCCCCGTCCCATCCTGCCCCACGCTGCCAGGGCACGGCGATCCGGGAGTAGAGGCGAAGCCCCGGCGTGTGCTGGGCTGCTGACTGATGGAGTTCCCTCTGCTGCTGCTCTTTGGGAAAAGCCGGCTTGAAGACGCTGAGTTTAGCCCCTTCTTTGTTTCCTGCTTCTGGTATTTTTGGTTCTTAGCATTTTTTTTCTGTTTTGTTTCCTACTCTGCACCCAACAGGAAGAGCCCCTCGCAAAGCCCTCAAGAGTAAGAAGAAGGGACAAAACAGGTCCAGCTGACATTTGCTTTCTGCAGACAACAGGCAGCAGCCAGCATTTCCAAAAAGCCCATCTCCACCTCTGCTATTCCCATGAGAAAGAGAAAGGAAACGAGATCCTACAAAAAAACACATTCCAAAATTCAGAGGCCTCGTTACTCTGCTCACTGGAGTGCACTCATTTCTCCGTCAAGACCAGCCTTAGCCCGTGCCGTCGCGTGGCTTGCTGTGGTGACACTTGAGCTTTGGAACCGAACGCTGGGGTTTCCCTGGGAGGAGCTGAGCCCTCAGTGCATGTCTGCTCAGCAGGGCAGCCCGGCTGGGGCCCTGCAAACTCCTTTGGTTCTTCTGGAGGGAACCACTTGCAGCACCAGGTTCCTCTCTTCTGGGAGTAACCTGATTGAAGCAGGATGGTCTTCATACTCACAGACTCACGTGCTGTCATTAATGAATGTATCTCTCTTGTTCTGGTGGGCACAGAGAGTGTTTTCTTTGCCATCCAGAATCCAAAGATACCAAAACCCCAATCCAAATTTTGGACAGTTTCTTAGCTGACGGCTGGCTGGAGAGCCAGGCTCTTGCTGTAAGACTTTTTTACTGCAGCATCGCAGAGGTAGTTCTGTTCTGTGCCCCACAACTGGTGCAGCAGGCTGAGCTGTTGGGGTGACGGTGACAAAGCTGACCTACAAGTAGTGAGTGCTGCATTCTTTTACAATGATCCCATCTCAAGAAGGGGCTGTCTTGTCCTGGTGCCTCGTACAGCTGGGCGTCCTGTTGGGGTCAGTGCTGGGGGCGGGCATGGCCCTGGGCTTGCTGTCAGGGAGCAGCCTGGCCGTGTTTTGGCCACTGGGTCACCCGCAGGCCTTCAGTGCGGAGGAACCTCGCTGCAGCAGGGGCTGGAGCCCGAGGGAAACCCCCACATGGAGCAGGTAGCAGGCACCTCTGAGAAGAGCTCAGTGGGATCACCAGGATGGAGGAGCCTGCACGAATGGGGAGCGGCCGTGGGGAGATGAGAGGCACAGCTGCATCCCCAGGCGAAACCTGCCCTGCCAGCTGCCAGCTGTGCTCCAGATGTGCTGTCTTGGTGGCTCGCAGCAATAGCTGAGCTGTGTGCAGCCAGCAGGCGCTGCATGCAGGTATTGAAACCAGCAAGCTTTGGTTTCCAAACTACAGCTCCTCGTGCAGCACCAACCATGCACGAGGGGTTCTAGGTCCTAGCACCCACAGGAACACGCTCTCCATGTCTTCAAATGAATCTAACGTGCTCTCTCCATTAGAGGGCAGGAGCATGCTTGCGCACCGATAAAATAAAACAAATGTACGTGCCCTATGTGCTATATAACTTGTTGTGTTAAGGGAAGGTAGAACATCGTCACACTTTGCCAGACAACTGCACCTGCTGGGAGGAAAAGGGAGCAGGAAGAAGTGGTGCTTCAGGGGTTAACCTCTGCGGCTGGGGTTCACTGGGTTCCCTGTGTAGCACCTCCTTCCGAGTGAAGCTGGGAATTGACGGGCGCTATGGTAAGTACCGGTGTCTCAGGTTCGTTCAAGACCTGCTAGTGCGGGTAAACGCTCATTTTGCAATTTCGATAGAAAAATACGGAAGGATTGCTTTTGAATATCGGTGATTAAGAGGTGAACTTTTGGAGGATTTCCCTTAGCAGTCTGCCTGTGAGCGTGCCCAGATTTACAGTGCTCGCTGAAAGCTGTGCCGCACTGCTGCGTTTCAGCCCTGTGCGCGTGTCATGCTCTACAGAAATAAAGGTATTGCCCATAATTACGTGGGGAAATCGTGAGTGTCTGTTGGACTCAGCGACACAGCTTCTGCGAGGAAGAGAGGTGCCAGGAGCTCGGCCCTAAGCAGATACAGATTTTGGGCTAGTTGAGGCCAAAAATGTAACCTTCTTTCGTGTCCTCTGGGTGCCAGCTGTGGCGGGGATATTTATGGCATGGACACTTTCTCCCTAGAAACTGGCCCAAATCCACGGCGTTATCCTCTCAGTTGTGAGCGGTGGGGCACAGTGGGGCAGCCGTGGGCCCTGGCAGGGTCTGGCCTTGAGGGACCCGGGGTCGGGGTGTGGAGGCAGAGCCGCGCGGTGCTGGTGGGGCTGCCACACAGCGTGGGCTGCGGCGTGCGGGGTGTGCTGCTTCGGCTCCGAGCTGAAGGGAAGAGAATTACAATCACATGCAAAATTCATAGGGTGGTAGAAGATCCGGAGCTGGAAGGGACTCACGAGGATCATCGATTCAAGATGAGTCATAAATATTTCCCGGAGACCCTCCTGGGTTTTGGGGATGGTTGGTTGTTTTTCTTAAATGGCCGAGGCTGAGGCTTGAAATACAGCACGGGGCGTTTGTTGTGCACTCCTCTGTGTTAATGTAATGAAACGTTCAGTGCTGGACTCCAGAGGCAGGAGCCGGGGGCTGGAGCACTGACTTTGCTGCTGTGGTCTGTGATTTTGTGATCTCTCAGCGCCCAATCAGTTACGGGTGAACCCATCACCCATTGACAGAGACTCCAGCTGCTGGCAGAGGCTGGGAAACGCCTGAGGGGCGTTTTGGGCTGCTTGTGACACAGAGGGGCCTCCCTCTCGGAGAGAGAAAGCAGAGATCACAATGTGTGTACAGAACTTCGGGTTTTTTATGGGGCATTTTCAGTGTTGAGAGGATTTTCTGGTGCTTTACCAGGGACAGAGCTTACAGGCTGAATTAGACAGAGAACACGGACGAGTTGATAATCCTAGAGATGGTAGAAGACGAAACAGACACAAAATAGTGTTTTAGTGCAATAATTGCTTTTCAGAGAACCTGAGAACGACCTCAGTGTAACAGTTCTGCCAGAAACGCTTCTCGCTTCTGTGTGCGTTTCCTAGTTCAGTGACTCAGTTTGACTTCAGATGACAGCAGTCACTTACAGGAAAAAGTGAGGAAATGAGCTGATAGTCAAGAGCAGTTTGGGTGAGGGGAAGAGAGTTTCTCAATGTAAAACATGAAAAAAATCAATTAAACCTGTACAGCACTGTGATTTAATGAGCGCTGCAGGAGCTCTGAAGCATCGGTCGCTGCGGCACGAGCCCTGCTGCTGCTTCCACTCCTGTTCATGGTGGAAGAGAAGAGGTTCCCTGCACCTCAGCATTGCTCGTCTCAGTTCTGGTGCTGGCGTGGGCACCCGCAGGGCTGAGATCCACGTGGCCTGGCGCAGGCTGGGGCTGTGCAGCCCTTGGTGCAGTGGCATAGCCCCTGGGCTTCCACACCAGAGACCTTCCGGGGCGCACAGATGGGCGTTGGTGCTCAGGTACTGCACAGTGTGGCCCAAGGTGCAGCCTCCCGGGGCAGGAGGGGCTGCTCACGGGCACCATCCCCATGCAGCGATGCAGCCAGTTCACTGGGGGAACCACGGCATGGCAGGTAAGGTGCTGGAGGCCAGCAGCAGCGCGCAGCCTGACAGCTCTGCCCGTGGGGTGCCGGGAGCAGGGCGATGGAGCAGGGGTTAACTGGAAGATCCAGCTCTTGTTGTCCGGAGGAATGCAGATCTGGCCTTGAAACGTTTCCCAAGGTCTTGGCACTTCATTTCGTGGCTGTGTCTCTTGCTCGGACTATTCCCAAGGCACCAGCTATCGTCGGATGTCGTCTGCCTGTCTCTCGGTTGCTGTTTGTTTCTGTGGTTGCACGTTGATAAGGTATCTGGTTATGTCTTGCAGCCCTCAGAATCCAAGCCCAACGTCACCCCTCTCACCGTCCTGGCCCATGTTCTCCGCGCCATCAAGTCCTATGCCCACCTCCTCTACGTCCAGCGACTCATCCCCCATCAGGTCTGTTGCACAATTTGCTTGGCTTTCTGTTGCTTTTCCTATTTTCTGTTTAATTTACTTGGTTTGCCCCACTTCACTTCCCTTCCCCCTTTGCATCCTGCTCAAACCCCCCAGTGCAGCTATCTGCATTCAGCAAGAGAGGAGCTTTCAGACGTCTCCTGTCCCAGCAGAGCCATGGGCATCCCCTGGGCACCTCTGGTCCCCCACGTGCAGCCCTGGGGCTCAGGCCGGGGCATTCAGCACCTGTAGGATCTCACTGGTGCTGAGTTCTCTGGGTTTTCAGCCATTTCCTCTCCCTGGAGCTCACTGCACTCACCTCTACAACAGGTAAGCAACGTAGTGCTATCCCAGCTACTACCAGGAGTAATACCACATTTTCTGTCTGTTTCTCTTTTCTTAGCTGGAAAGCAGAGAGGGTGAAGGGCTTGGTGCAGCACAGGTGTTGGCCTGCCATTAGCCCATGTCTCAGGTGTGTGGGCATCGCTGGAGCAAGCTGGTCCGGCCCAGCACAGCCCCGGCGCGGTGGGGATGTGCCAGAGCTGTCTGCTCAGTGCGTTCCCCTCCTCCAGCCATGCACTCTGCCTGCACGGTGTCTGCCTGCTGGCACGGTGATTTGTGTCCCCGTGCACATCTGCAAAGGCTGACAGCGGTGTAATGCCATCCCAGCAGCCCTCCTCAGGGCTCATTGTCCCCGAATCTGCACCGGGGCACGTGGGTGAAGCTCCTGTGAGTGCTTTGCTGGCGCTGTGCCGTGGTTGGAGGCAATAATCAAACAGTGGCTGTCACCGGGCCCCGAGTGTTGTGGTCCCTGCACTGCGTGGGGGCAGTGCTGGGGCTGCAGGGGCGAGGGGACTTCTGGGAAGAAAAACACCGACATGAATAACTCAAGGTAGTAAGCCAGAAAATGTCCTCTGCCTGACTGCCTCTGTGCAAAACGACGGGAGAGGAGAGGAGAGGCCTCTGGGTGGGCAGGGACCCTCTGCTGAGCAGAGGGCTTTGCCTGTGCCGTACTGTAAAGCATTTCTCTGCTGCTCGTGTCATGCAGCTGGAATTCAGATAGGAAAAATCTCAGCCCTGCGGCTGCGCTGACAGCAAAACCAAAACCATTCACAGCTTTCCTGGTTTGTGGTTTCCGTGTGAGCGTGCACCGACCGCTTTTGCCGTGAGGTGAGCGCATGCATTCAGAATTGCTTCAGGACCTTGGAAAAAGCCCCTCGAGCCCCCACGGGGAATGGTGATGCCCTGGGGGTGACGCCGGCCGTCCCGGGGTGCTCACAGTGCTGTGCCGTGGCTGCGGGGCCGGGGGAGCCGCTGCACTTTGCCTGCTGCCACTGCGGGCACCGGGACGGGGGGTGGGCGGCGCTGGGTCCTGCAGCGTGCTGCCGGGCTCCTCCATCTGCTCCCTGAAATTCGCCTCCGTTTCCTTCCTTGTCGGCTGCAGCTCGCTGCCGGGCTCAGCGTGGGCACACTGACTCTTCCCAGTAGAAGCTAATGGTTGCTAAATCCTTTTCATCCTCAGGTACAGCCTTTAAAGAAGTGCGGCAAATCCCTCGTGGATTTACTTAGCTGTTTTTCGGGTTTGAGGCGCCCTTCCCCAGGTGCTAATTTTTATGCCAATCAATGCTTGCTTTTTGCAGCTCGCCGTTGCGGAAAGCCCGGGCTTTGTACGCCTGCAAAGCAGAACACGACTCGGAGCTCTCCTTCACAGCGGGCACTGTGTTTGACAACGGTGAGTGAATGCCGGCGCGGCTGGGCTGGGTCCTGGGGGCTGGAGCTGTGCTCACTGCCCCATTCTGCAGCGTGACCCCCCCCGAGCAGCGTGGCACTGCGGCCGGGGGCTCCTGTTTTCTGGCAGCATCTCTCGTTTCATGCATGTGGGAGGAACTGCAGGGCCGGTGTCAGCAGGAACATGAACACAGCTGCAGAGAACACCAGTTGGCCATTATTTGTTTTAGCACTGTGTTTTGCAAATTACTGGTTTTCCTCCTGTGACCCAGGGAAGAGTTGGATTCTAAATTCACGGGTTTCCTTTCAGTCCTACGCCTAATGACTATCCCATTTCCACCACTAGCAATCCCATGAAAGAAGAACGCAGCAATGCTTGAACCTGCCATTCAATCCCGGATGTATCTTGCCTTATGTTTTATGTCCCTGCTGAAAAGAGCCGATCATCCAGTCCTGTTGTAGCATGGAAATGACTTTTCCAAGGCCGCAACTTAGCTCACCCTCGGGGGGACGTGTGGGTCAGGGGCTGCAGGCAGAGCTGGGGCTGTCACTGCGGCATGCAGGCTCTGTGACCCCACTGCAGCCCTACCACGGACCCATAATTTAAATCCAAGACAAAAACCAGTGGGCGGTTGGCAGACACCAGCATTTAGCAAAGAACCTTCCTTTGATCGCCTCGGGGATAGGAGAGGTGAGCCTCCAAGCACCAGCACCAGCAGTACCCCGTGCAGCTGCCACAATGTTTGGTGCAGGGGATGGAGAAGCGACGTGGGCCTTTTCTGTCTGGACACTGAGAGCTGGAGGAGGCGGCCCCTGAACAGCCACACTTTTTGGAGATGGTGTTAATGAACACAGACTGTCTGTTTCCTGCATCAAGGGAAGGAGGCTGTGCCCTATGGAATTAGGCAGTTCTGTTTTAGATATAATCCCAGTGTAATGAAAAGACTTTTTACTGTTTTCCAAGTGGCTCTTGGCTTTTATGTGCTAAGTATTGTCATTTGAGAAGCTGCTCCCACGCGCACAGCCCTGCCCTGCTGCATGAGAACATAGCAGAGAGGGGAAGAGATTTAATACAGGTGAATTAAAGAAATGCTTTTTCTAAGGAGCACCACAGATATCCTACAAATAAGCACGGTCTCCCCTTTGAGAGCCCGTGGGAATCAGAGCAGCTAGCAGGGGAGCAAGTTGGAACTAAATGCATTGTGTTTGCTAGATAAAAGTCAATAGACTTTTTCCCTTGAATAATCCCCAGCGTGTTCCAATCACTGAGCAGCCAGGCTGCATACTGGCTGGGGGAAGTGAGCTGGAAAGAGCACCCTAGAAATATCTTCTGGTGAAGGGGTTCTGTAAACCCAATGTCAGCAAATGTAGGGTGGAGATACTTATTTGTAATCACCCTCGGCAGCATCTCCAGCAGTGATGGGCTCTGCCACACCGGTGTGGACTGGGCCCTTCCAAAGCACGGAGATGTTTGGACTTAGAGCAGTTGCATGTTTCCTGCTGCTCTGCGTCGGTTGTGATCTGTCGATAGAAAATTGCCGTTCTGCACTGAGTGGGGCTGTAGCAGGAGAGGAGAGGAGAGGTGTGGAGGAACCTGGCTGCTCTGCCGGGCAGAGAGCAGGACGTGGGCTCTGCCATGGAATCACCACCGCAGTTTTGGGGCGTCTTGGGCCACGGGAGCCGGCCGTGCTCAGCTGAGCTTCAGAAGGGTTTGGCCCAGGGCTGGAGGAATTGTGAGCCCCGTGGTAACGCGCTTCTCTTCCTTCTCTCCTCAAGTGCACCCGTCGCAGGAGCCCGGCTGGCTGGAAGGGACGCTCAACGGGAAGACCGGGCTCATCCCCGAGAACTACGTGGAGTTCCTATAACTGTGCCCGCGAGCGGGACTGCTGAGCGTTCCATGGTATCCATGGCATCGCTGGCTCGCGTGCTGGGAGCGCTTGGCCCGGTGTGCGGCGTGGGGCGAAGGGCTCCCCATGGCCACGGACGCGGTGTGGGTGTGGGCGCTGCTCCGTGCACAGCGCTGCATCCCCAGCCCCGAGCCCCCGCCGCCACCAGGACAGCAGCGAAGCGGCGGCCTGCGGCTCTGGGGGAGCGCGCCTGCACACTGCCCCAACCGGCGCCGCTGTCCCCACTGCTGCAGTGCTCGTGAGCTGCAAGGAGCATCGTCAGCCGCAGGCCCGGAGCCCAACCTACGCTCTGCCCGGCGCAGGAGAAGCCTCCAGCAGCGAGGAGCCCCCGGCCGGCCCGCAGCCCCCCGCTCCGCAGCAACGTGATGGCACCGAGCCCCCTGTGTCCCCGCCTGGCCGGCGAGGGCGGGCGGCCGTCCCGGACCAACCCCTCTGACTGTTTCCTTTTGTATTTAGGTTTATGTTTACACAAGGTAAACATCTGCGACGTGTGCAGCCGCGTTTCCTTCCCGCGGGGCGAGACGCGGCTCCGATAAATCCCGCTCCCTTTGGCCGCTGCTCGTCTCCGCTCCCCGCTGCAGGGCACAGCCCGCTCCCCCCGCTGCTCCGTGCTGTCCCTCATCTGCTGTGCCAACCCGCGAGGTGAAGGGCGCGTGCCTGGAAGGGCTCCTGGCTGGGGGACCGGCCCGCAGCCTCCGGACAGCGAACGGCGGCTCTGCGCCCTGCGCCCGCCTCGGGAAGGACGCGCGTGGCCCCGCTGCACCTCTCACCCCTCGCTTTGTTTGCGGGAGGAGGGTGGGAGAGGGGCCCTGCAGAGCTGGACCTGCAGGCACCCGCCGGGAGCCGGGGTGGTTCTATTTTGTGATAGAAAACGGTGAAGGAAAACCCAGCCCGTGGGCAGAGAGCTGCGCGCTGGCGGTGGGATGGGGTCTTTTTTGTCTTTTTGTAATAATTTTAAAGCCTGTGAGTGACTGGATTGCTGTATGTATGTGTCACTTTTTATTTTTGGAAGAATTAATGTATAAATAGAGTATCTTAAAATATAATGAGGGAAAGATCTATATTATTCGATATTTTTAGAAGACCTGTAAGGAGAGGAGCGAAGGACATCTGAAACCGGGGATGGAAAAAAAACGGTGCAAACATCTCCCATCCACAAACAGCCCGGGGCCTCAGCCTCTCCGTTCGCTTCACTGTGTCACTTCGAAATAGGGGAAGCTGAAATTTCAGACCTCTTTAAAGTTCATTCTCAGTAATTAAACTTCCTGGACTTCTGTCTTCAGAAAAAAAAAGAGAAAGAAGAGGAAAAGTCCGTCTTTGTTGAACTGATTTCCAGGGCTGCGGTGCTGCTGCCCTCCCTGCCAGACCCGAGGGCAGCGGCCCCGCTCCCTGTGACCTGCTTCTCCCTGTCCCATCCTCGTCCCATCCCTTCCCCATCCCCATCCCTGCCCATCCGAGCAGTGGCAGCGGTGCTCCCCAACCCCCAGTGCGGGTGAGGTCGGAGCGAGCGCATCTGGGCCCCAGATGGGGTTAAGCAGTGCGAGGCCGTGGAACAGAGTACGGGAACAGATAGGACGAAGGAAAAAGCCAGGCTGGCCGAAGCCTCTGGGAAGGAGCAAAGCTGCTGATCTAAAAAACACACCCAGCAACCGCAGCGCTTAATTTTTAGATGTGCACATCACTGAGAAAGCTCCCTTAGCTAATTCATGTGATTTCCGGAGGTTTCGGGTCGGCCTGCAGGAGCGGCACGCGCTGAGGATGCTCCAGGCGCTGCTGGGGCTGCTGCCCCACTGGGGTGGGGGTTGTCCCTGGTCCTGCGGGGTTTTGCAGCAGCACTGCAGCATCTCCTCTGCTCTGGGAGCACCCGGCTCTGCCCGCGCTCTGTGGGGGTGGGCTGCCTGCCGTGGGTATTTCGAGCCGCTGCTACTCGGGGAGAGCAACAATTTCAGGCCCTGGCCATGAATTTTTCAGATTCCCATCTGTCTCAGCAGTCAGACAAAACATCCTCCTGGTAATTGTCTTGTCTCGAGATGACTTCTGCTGAGCTCGGGGGCCTGAATTGCAGCCCAGACCATTACAGCTAATTACAGCCGCACTTGGTGGCAGCTCGCAGCGCTCGGCTCGGTGCTGTGGCACCGCGAGGTGGGGGCTGCGTCCTCAGAGCCAGCTGCAGGCAGCTCCGCTGGACCCACAGCACGCTGCAGGGCTGCATGGTGCTGCATGGGGCAGGGCTGTGCACTGCAGGGCTGCATGGTGCTGCAAGGGGCAGGGCTGTGTGCTGCAGGGCTGCATGAAGCAGTGGTGCTGAGCAGCTGGTGGCCGTGCTGCAGGACGTCACAGCGCTGCAAGGCTGGGACCCACGCTGCCTTGTCCGCCTGCAGCGAGGGGTGAGCAAAACGCCTCCGCTGCGGGAAGGGGCTGAGCTCGGATGCTGACGCAGAAGTTTTGTTATATTTATTTCAGGCGCTGCCTGCCACTTTATTTTGTAAATTGTGTTTGAAGCACTGGAATTTTCCTTGGAAAAATGAGGGCTCTGATTTTAGTTTCACTTCTGCCGACAGCCTGGAAGAGGCTGTGAGTGAGGATGGAGTGAGATGTTCGTTAGGGGCTCTGGCTGCAGCTGGCTGATGGCTCTGCTGACACCAGGGGGTTCCTCTGATTTAACTGAGAGTTTTTACAGCACAAACCCAAGCAGCTCAAGGAGCATTTGTGCAAGTCCCGGCCATCCCTGGACCTTCCTTTGTCTCTTTGGGGTGGCAGTCACCTCTCGGCATGAGCATAGTCGCTGCCCTTTGCTCCTCTCCGCCCTCGGCCGAGCACAGCTCCCACGGCTCCGGGCAGCAGTGGGACAGAGTGGGAGCCCTGTGGGGCTGCAGTGTGGTTGGTGAGCTCTGGGCAGCTCCAGCCCCACAGTGCAGGTTCCCCACCTGCCCTGGTTGGCTGCAGGCTCAGCCCCAGCCCTCGCAGTTCACAGCAAGGGGGGCACAGCACTGCAGGAGGAAAGCTACAGGAGCTGAGGGCTCGCAGACACAGCGTGGTAACACACGGTGCTTTGTGAGATCCCCATTTCACTGTTGGATGGCCAAAGGCGGAGTGTGCTCTGTGCAAAGCCCATTGGGAGCGGCACCTTAGACAGCCCCTGCCCAGAGCTGGAAAGCCAGCACTGTCCTTTGCCACAAGACAGCACCGAGGGTCTCCGTGTCCCACATCCCAGAGGTGACAGCCATGGCCTTCTGCCTCTGGCAGCTCCGATCTGCCTGGCTCTGGGAGCTCACCCCAGCCCAGCTCCTTGCCGCGGTGCCCGGGCTGCTCTGCAGAAATGATTGAAATAGCACAAATCTCGTGATTCCGATGCTGTGCGGAGCAGCTCACAGTGAATCACAGCCAGCCTGGAATAGCACTCGGTAATAAAATCCACAGACCAGAAATATCCCCTGACGGGGCTGCCTGGAATGGGTTGTGCATGCGGTGTGTCTGTGAATGTGGCCAGGCTGCAGGACACAGACACACACACACACAGAGGAGCAGAGCTGGGCTCCTGCTCAGGCCTGGGAACCCGATTTCCCTGGCAGCAGGCACAGCCCCGGCTGCACGGGAGCTGCTTTCCACTGTGGGAGGGCATTGGGCAGCAGTGCTGCATCTCCAGCCCGCGCCGTCCCACCACCCCATCGCAGCACAGCCCGGGGGCACCTCCCGCATGGGACGGGATTTGCTTTTCCCACCTTCACTCTCCTTTCCCAGCAGCACTTCACCACTGTGCCTGCAGCGGACGGCAGCAGAGCGAGAAAAGCAATGGCAGCGCTCAGAAAGCAGCGCCGTGTGCCCGCTGGGATGGTGATGCTTCCCCATGGGGGCACTCCCCTCAGTTCCCCTCTCCCCCAGCACAGCTCGACCCTTCCACAGCTGAGACATCGGTGCCGGAGGTGGGGGGGAGTGGAGGCTGGCAGCAGAGCTGTGTGCACCTGTGGCGTTGTAACCCCTGCGAGGGGCTGGCTTAAGGCAAATTAACAGAGCAGCATCACCTGTGCTGCAGGGACAGCTGCTGCTTCGAAAGTGAGCGGTATTTTAATTATTCTAATGAACCAGAAACCTCAAAGCAATTATAGTTTGTACATTTGGGCTAATTCAATCTTTTAGCTTTTGGGAAATAAAGGTTAGAAATATTATTTTTTTTCTAAAAAGCAGGTGTTCCAGCTCTGTTCTGTGGGCGAGGAGCCGGGACCCGCAGACACGCGGCGAAGCAGCGGTAATGCAGCACAGCTGCCGGCGGCTCAGCGGGCAGCACCTGCTATCACCCATTGTGAACGCTCCCTCTGCTAATGAAGGCGGGTCTGCTCCTAAACCTCAGACAAAGATGTCCAGAAAATAGCACCTGGGCTCTAAAACTCAGTGACGCACTCAGGAAGGGGGAAGAGCCGCAGGAACCGGGGGCGGCCAGGAGGGCTCAGCCCCACGCCGCGCTCTGAGCACACGTTGCTCGTGGAGAGCTCTGCAGCTCTGCCCTTGGCTCCCGTGTTCTGCCCGCAGAGCCCAGCTCCTGCCGCCCCAATGGGGCTGCATGAAGCGTGACCCATGATGGCCATGGGACGGGACGAGCACCGTTTGTGGAGCAGCGTGGATAAGGCCCATGCGTGAGGAAAAATGGCAAAACAATTGCACTTCTGGCAAGGGAAAAATGTTTGTCAAACTACGCACGGGCATTATTTTGGCAGATGATGCTTCTTAATGGCTTATCGGGCAGACATGATCCTTCCAGAGCTCCTGGTCCCCTTGGTGCACCCTGCTCCTCCCGGCTCACCGCCGCCGTGTGCTGGGCAGGGGAGGGGCTGTGCGGTGTGTGGCTGCAGGAGCGCAGCAATAGGCCGACCTGGGCCACTCGTCTGCTCCTCTGGTAGTGCATGAGATGCACACATGCAGAGCAAGCAAGTGTATATGACTCTGTACAGCAATACATACAAAGGTGTGTACGTATCAGTGCATATACCTATACACTGGCACCTCTGTACCTGTACTGCCACGTAAGGGCCCGTGTGGATGAAGTCGTGTCACTGCTCGGCCCCACGGTGCCCACGGATCGGGGAACTGTCCCAGGGCCATGGCAGCCCCAGCCCCCCCAGCTCCGTCCATCGCCCGCCCAGCGCCGCACCGGGCACAATGGGCACTTCTGCAGCACCGAGCCCCCCGCTGGAAGCACCGCCCCGTCCCGTCACATTAGCGATGCAATTAGCGGCCACGTTAAATGCTGCATCAGCAGTTTCTCCTCACCCTATTCATGCGGTTTAATCTTGAACCAATAGAGCCTATAATTAGAAGGATTCCACTTACTCGTTATTTTTTAAACTTAAAGCTCCCTGCGGTGACCTCGGGGAATATCCTTAATTACGATTTGGAGCTGTGCCACAGCCGACGGCGCAGCGGGACGAGCATGGAGCTGCGCAGGTTCTGCCGGCAGCGAGTTCCTTCCAGGCTCCGTACCTGGGAGCCTGGGGTCTGGGCAGCTCCGAGCCTTGGGCCGGGGCTCCCGCTCCTGCAGCCATGGTGGGCAGGGGACCCCACTCCCGGACACCCCCACTCCGTCCCGGGTTGGCTCTGAGATGTGTTCAGGAGGAACCGCTGCCCTGCGCTGCGGGTGGGGGCGATGCCCAGGGGCCGAGGGCCGGGATGCCCAAATGCCAGCACTATAAAAACGGCATTTAACGGCGTCTTTTCCAAACCATTCTCAATTTCTGTCGTTTTATTGGGCTAGCGTGAACAAAACAAAGCAAAGCCATCACAGAGCCCGGGCTCACGCTGGGTTCCATCTGGGTTTCCTGGAAGATGGAGACGGATGCCCAATGAGCGCGGCCCGGCGGCATGGCACAGCGCCCGGCCCCACGTCAGAGGGAGCCGAGTCCTGACAGCTCCGTGTGGGGAACTGTGCAGCGCAGCGCAGCACAGGGGACAAGGGCAGTGGCACATGGGGACCTGCGCTGAGCACCACGCTCTGCCAGGAAGCGCCGTGCAGAGCACACCGCGGTGCCGTGGGCTGGAGGAAGGCAGACATTTCGTCTGAGGATCCCACATGTCCCCGTGAAAGGTCTTCTCACCACTGCCACGCACAGAAGTGCCGCTGCCGTCCATCCCGCTCTCCTGCTGCATCCAGCCCCGGCCTACGGACGTGGAGCATGGGAAGAACCAAAGCGAAATTTATGTAACTCTTTGTTCTGATCGCAAACAATCCCCATCAACTGCTCCCTGCTGGGAAGCTGGCATTTCATGCTGCAATTAAAGCCGATTTTATTACATGGCTGCTCTTACACGGCTATTCAAGGGGGTAAAGGAGGGGCGGTGCTGAGCGCAGCACACCCGCAGCTCTGCCGGCCAACGATGCACGGCGCTGACAGCGACACAGCCCCGCACCCACAGCCCCCGGCGCACAGACCACTTTGACCGGGCTTTGTTACACACCTGGGGCAGGTCCCCCCCCCCCAAAATAATGGGAGTTACAACTTTGGTGGCAAGGGCTGGAAAACGCAAGTCGTGATTTGCAATTAAAACGTTCCTCCGACCAGGAAGATCAGAAATTCTCTCACTCGGGAATTGCGGCAGCAATGAGCTTTGCTGTAACTCCTGGTGCGCACGAGGTGCACGGTGGCAGCGGGGCTGCCGGGACACGGCGACAACTCCACAAAAGCGTTCTGGAGCCATTGAATGAAAAAAGCAGAATTTTATTGTATGGTTTCTGTCCATTACTCGGCATTGCTGTAAATGGCTCACATTTACTGCAACTTCTGTACAGATGTGTGGCTTTGTATTACCAGAACAGCAAATTTAAATGAAAAAATAAATGCTCAACAATTCCACACAAGCTTTTACAGTCCAACATTTCACTGAGTCGGTGAAAACTACAGACTTGTTACTACAGAATTATTCAGCATGAATAAAAAACTACAACTTTCATCTTTAAACAGGAGTCACTGGTTTTAATTTTTGTTTTTATGCCGTTTAAAATTACTGTGATAAAAATAATGATTTTTTTTTTTTTTTTTAATAATGCCATACACCGGTACGATATAGGATTTGTCCCCGTTATATATCTCTCGTTTAATATACAAAATAGAGTAATGACACACGCCGACGTACGCCGCGATGCCGATGGTGGAGGTGGGGGTGTTCCACGCTCAGCCTCCCCCCTCCCCCCGCTGCAGCCCCGCTCCTTCCCCATCGTTTGGTTCCTGCGTGGCCCCAGCAGCAGCGAGCGCAGCCCGGCGCTCACTCCAGAGCCACGGCCGCAGCCCTCGCCCAGCGCCCGGAGCGGGACGGGGCTGACGCTCACCCAGGCACTTCCTCCTATTCCTGACCTGTCTTTGCAAAAAGGGCGAGGTCGTTTCGATGCCCAGAGCACCCCCCCGCCCGCAGAGCCCAGCATCCCCGCTGCCCTCCCTAAGGCCGCTCCTATGGCCCCGCGCGGCCGCACGCCCTGCGATAAGGCACTGAAGGGACACAAGTCGCCGTTCTCCCTGCTCGACCCGGAGTGCAGACACTGCCCGGTGCTACAAGGACTAGGACACACGGACACGTACTCCTTCCTCACTGCTCGCTAAAGCACAACGCGTTTGTCACCGCGACGCTCAAACCTCCACCGCGCGCAGCGTGAACGCCAGCCCCGGGCACCACAGCCGCCTTCCCTCCTTCCACTCGTGAACCGAGCGCACCGACACGGAGCGGGGCAGCAGCTCCCCTGCCCTCCGCTACCGCTTCTCTCCCGACGACAACAACTGGTTCACACTCACTGGAGTTAATTCTCCGCTGGGGGGTGGGGGGAGGGAAGAAAATATACAGAAAAAGAAGAGGAAAGAAAAACAAAGAAAAGCAAAAGCAAAAAAAAGAAGGAAAGGAAAAGAACTGAAGGCGCTGCTCGGCACGCGCTGCACGGAGCAGCCCCGGCGCTCGGGGCACCTGCACTGCCACCAGCATACGTGTGCGCCACAGATCATTCCAAGAGAAGAGAAGGATTGCCGTGGTTTTTTTTTTTTTTATTAAAGATGATATTTTACTCCAAAGTACTGAATATAGCATCTTTTTTTTTTTCCTTTAATAGGTATAACATTCAAAAAGATTTAAGAAAGGATGAAAATTTAGTTTCCTATCTCGCTCGGAAACGAACTTCTGCGGGACGGCAGAGAGGTCCCGGTGCGCCGCCAGCCCCGCGCTCGGTGTGGCCATATTGCTGGTACCTGTATGCGATTATTGCCCAATGATGCCAGCTGCTGCCGCACGCCGGGCTGCCTGCCAAGGAACCCGCCCGCTCCGGCACAGGGACACGCGGAGGGGAGCGTCCCACCAAGGTCCGACCTGCGCTTTGACACAGTGATTGGAGAAATGCGAATTCAACCTTAAGAACAGCCACTGAACACAGGTTGGTTTGTTTGTTTTTTTTCTGTCTAACGGAGTACTTCTTTGGATGCTGAACGTCAGTGCCCTCAGCACTACCTCCAGACAAAGCACGCGTTGCCATTCAGCATATCCGTGACCCCTACAAAAAATATAATTACATGTATCATGATAAAGCAATCTGTCATCTAAAAATCATCCTTATTATACACTATACAAGCTATTTTACAGTCATTAATAAATTGCTTTGAAAGCTGCAGTAGCCCTTCCCTTCTTTTCTCAGATCAGCGAATATACCGATTATACATATTGGAAACTAGAACTAAATACAAAAATATATTAGGTTTCGTATCTTCCCGGATGATTTTTCTCGCCGCTATTACACAAATAATCGGGCCACTTTCAGTACAAATCAAATTTTAGAGTGGCTTGGTAAATACCTCCATTTTGAGACGCGGAAAATCGTTAAGGTGCAGGTAGAAAAGGCTACTACAGCTTCTAAACGTTTTTAAAATACAGCTATCCATGGCAACGAGGAGAAATTCACGAGACCGACGGCGGATTTATGGCACGCGAGTCACTCGACAGGAAGGGATGCAGCCGTACAAGGACGAGGTTGGACGCACAACGCGAAGCCCACGAAGCCGGCACGGAGCGCTCCCGCTCCCGAGGAAAGGGGCGAAGCGGGCGGCGAGGGGACGGCGTCTCCCCGCGGGGTCGGGTCAGTACGTGCGGAGCCGCAGCCCCGCTCCGCTGCTGCGCAGCCGGCGTCTCACCGCGGAGACGGCTCCCGGCGCTGCTGCGGCAAGAACGGAACGGAGCCGAAGCGCCGGGCGCCGCGTCCGCCTCTCGCGGCGAGGACGCCTGCCCACAGATACCTGCGTGACGGGAGGATCCGGCGTGCAGAGAACGCGAGTTTCCCCACACCGAAGTAAACTTTTCTTAAGCTATGCATATTTTCCTGAAGGTTTCCTGATGGGCGGTCAGGACTGATCTTCTTGGCATCAGCGCAGCCCGTGACTCTCGTAGTTATGGCTGTTGCATTATATGCAAAAATCAGGCTTTTTTTTTTTTTTTTAATATACAAAATAACCTGCTCGTTTACATCCAGTTAGGACTGTGTTAATTTTCTATGAATCTGCATATCCAACGCTTTTGTACATGTACCAAAAGTATTTGTTTCATTCGCATCTATTGAAATTAGATTTGAGAGTGCTCTCCCACCCCCCCCCGGCCCTTAAAAAATGCCAAATTTTATGGTCACCTCGACAGTTGAAAGCTATTAGGTTAGAAAACCCAACCCATTTTCACACGAGTATACTCAAGGATTAACGTCTAGAGGTCATTTAGGAAAGCTACGAGCTGCCCCGCCTTAAAAAACCAGCTGTACAATAGGCATCTTGAAGTATTACAAAAAAATTATGTAAGAAAAAATGAACAAGCCTCGTTCACGGTATATAAAGTGAAAGGAAATTGCTAAAACCAGACAGTAATAGCTATAAAAGGCACAACTTCCCTTTTCTGATATACACTTGTAAACTTTCTTCAGGTTACATGCATAAACCAAAATGCTACCTTAACTTTAAAAAAAAAAAAAAAGAAAAATTAAAAGAAAATCCAAAATGCGTTACTACAATAAAAAAAAAAAAACTTGTCTCCAGCCAACTGCAGAAATTAATTAGCAGAATGTTCGTAACACAGCCTCAGATCTTGTCACTGGTGGTTTTGATGCATCCATTGATGTTGCGTAGGGGGAGAAATGTGATTTCTGGTAAGCAAGATTCATTCTCCTTTTTATTCTCCTTTCTCCTTTCTCCCCAGTTACAAATCAAATGTGAGAAATCCGCTGCTTCTATAGCCTAAATCTTGGCCCTCTGTAAACCACATGTAGTGCATAATTACAAAAGAAACACCGCTGCAAGGACAAAATTAACAAGTCTGGTAGGTTCTGTCTTTACAAAAAAAAAAAAAGAAAGAAAAAAAAAAGAAAAAAGCTATCATTTGACGTTTTCTTAAGGCAACCCTTTTGTATTAAGGCAGTCACTTCTGATGAAATAAGAGCTTCTTTATATTTCCATTTGAGTATTTTGGTATCTGGTTGCTGATGATTTCTGCCAACATTTCTGGGAACTCAATACTCATGGATTTATCCAAGAACGTCTGGAAGCAAAAGCTCAGAAGATTTTCAACCACCTACAAGCGACAAAGCAGAGAGTTACGTTCACACCGCTGCTCCCGGCCGCGCTGCTCCCCAATTCCCCCCCCCCCCCGGCTTCATCTGCCCCGGCAGCGCCGCGGGGCCCCGGGCAGAGCAGCACACACCCCGAGCTCAGCCTCATCCACCAGACCCGGCCACGCCATCCTCACACCAACCCAGCAAGAGACCACGCACGGTCTTTACAAACACCGAAGGCGCGCTGCATCAGCTCTCATCCTCGCGTACAAGTAACAGAAACACGGATAACCTCCATAAAATCTTTCCAGGTAAACTAAGAGGGAAAGGAAAATTGAGGTCTTGACATTTCCCTCGCCCTGTCCGGCTGAGCCGTGGCCCGGCAGCTCCGTGCATTTGGGAACACGCTGCACAGGAGGGCAGCCCGCAGGCAGGAGCAGGTCACCGCCAAGGCAGCTCCGTGCGTCGCGGAGCACAGCTTCACGCGCGGCCTCGGATCGCGGACGCCTTGCTCTGGACTAATGCTGCCTTCCACCGGCACGTCCCCCCCACTGTTCCAAAACAACTTACAATTTCACGGTTCCTCCATTTTAAAGCAACACCATTTTTAAAATACAGAGACTGAAATATACATTAATTAAAGAACTAATCGCCACAGAGTCCTTCCAAGCGGTGCCCTGAGAGCAGGAAGTCCACCTCGTTCACCTGGTCCTTCGTTAGACATCGGGTACCGCCTCCCAGACCACAGCATCTGCCCCAAAGCAAAGCCAAGGGCACAGCAGTGCAGAGCAGTGCACCCCACATCCCGGCTCATCTGGAACATGCCCTCCAGGACTTACATCGTGCATAGAGTCCAACAGCTTCGTCAGCTGATAGAACCGCTGCCAGTTCTGGCTCGAGTTCCCTTCTCTTTTCACGATGGCCTTTCCCAGCTCTTTTATGTATGTCATGCGAATTTCTTCGAACAAAGACTGGCTCTTCAGGCCTTCCTTAGGAACTGGAACATCGACACACATCTAGGTTATACATCTATGAACTGCGTTATCAGTTAAACAATCTTACATTAGCTACACGAAAATGACCAAAAGGACTCAATTCTCAGTAACGAAATGAAATGACAGCTGAGAAAGAAGGAAGAAGAGAGGGAGCCGACACAGACGACTCATTCAACCAACAGCACGGGGCTGCTGGCAAAGTGAAGATCAAACGCAACCACAGGCAACCCAGGAACAAGGAGAGATGAGGACGGAGGGCTGGGTGCAGGCGGGCGGGCCGGCACCTCGTGCTGCTGGCAGGAAGGGCCCTTCCCAAGGCCCAGCGTGGGTGCACTGGGCACACAGACACACACAGTCCTCCCCACGAGTGCAGCCTTCGGTCCCCGCACTGAAGTGAACAAAAGCTACAGGGGGAGGGAGCACAGACAGAGCAGGCCGAAAGGAACAGAGGAGGACAGGGTGGAGGGAGGCCCCCCAAAACACAGCCCCTCTGAGCATCTCCTGAGCTGCAGCCGGCCTGGCCCGTGGAGGAGATGGCAACACGGCACCGCCACCAGTTGGGTCAGCCCTGTGTGAGGAGCTGGGCTGTGAGCAGCAGCCATGGGCCCCAGCCCCCAGGCTCCTGCTTCTCCCCTCTTCTTCCTCTTCTCTTAGAAGAGAGGCGCAGGAACTCAGGAACCAGAAATTGCAGTTGCGAAGCGACGGATTGAAAAAGCGATACATTTCAGGCCTTCAGTTCTCAGAAGTGCCACAGCGTACCACTTACACAACACGCGGGCTCGAAAAGAAATGTGAGAGTGTATTGTCTTCCAGCACAAGGACAACAAAGAAGCCTTCTGCTGCTTCATGCCGGCGCCGGTCATACACTGCTCGTGAATGGGCTCAATTCTACTAAGGCGCTCTCCTTCCCACTCCTGACATGGAAATTCCTGTCAGGAAATTTCCAGTTCCTGTAGGAAAGTTGGCCTCCCTGACTTCCAAACCACTTCAGGAATTTTTGGGAGAGGTTTTAGCTTTGAATCTCCCGTCCGAGCAAAGTTTGCAGCCTTTACAAAGCGCAGCAGCGCGGAGCTGTGGCGGTCACGGTCCCTTTTCAAGAGCACCTCTGCACGCGGGGCTGCTGGCCCGGGGACACCTGAGGGCTGAGACCAGGGCTGGAGACCCACACCAAGCCCAGGGCACGGCCAGCAGCCGCGGCACCACGCACACAGCGTGGGCCACCAGGTCCTCGTGCCTCCACCAGGTGACAGCTACCCATGTTTTGTTTGCAAGAAGGAATGCAATTACTCCTTATGAATGCTCCTTATATCGTTTCTGTATCTAAATATTCCTTAAGGTAAGGAACATCGGAGCCCTCGGTGCTGTCGAAGCTTTTAAAAAGATTTACTTTCAATCACGTAGATGCACTGCGCAAAATATCTGTCCACGCATTGCTGTTCTTACTGGCTCCCTCTGAGGCACACTCCCACCCCTGTCATTTCATTAAAACAAAACCAGCCGCACAGAAGCAGCAAAGGCTGCGAGGAATTCCCTGCTGCCCAGGGTGCAGCCTTCCCAGCCCATGGGACGAGGGCAGCAGCAGAGCGGTGCAGCGGGGCACGGCGCGGTGCAGCAGGCACACGGCGAGCGCTGCTCCAGCACTGACCCTCCCCACGTACACACACAGAGCCCCAGCTGCTCTCAGTCTGCACTGCTCTGAGCCAGGGTTAAAACTGACGCTTGTCAGGGAGTTACAACAACACAGTGCATGAAGAGACAAAAAAACTATTAGAAAGGAATAAGAATACAGAGTAAAAACAACACTGTAGAATTGTTTACATAGCGTTTCATATTAGCATCGTTCTGTATAGCCCAGAAAAGGACTATTCTGGTGCTACGCTTTGACCTTCCATGCAATACAGTCAATAGAACATTATTAAGTTATGACTTGTTTTAACGACAGCTCATCTTATTGAAAGATATATGAAGCCGTTGTGCAGTATATTACATACATCTACCTTATGACATCTATCATAAATCCACTATATATTTCTAGATTTAGATGCTGAAAGCCATAGTTGTATTTAGCAACTCTTAAATGACTTCTAGGAGAGTTCAGTCCCTTGTTTGGGAGGAAATAGCTTCACTGGATCAGAACTTGCTCACCAACTTTCTTGAAAATATTTTTTATGGGCATGAAGTCAGCGCTTTGGCCGCTTCTTTGGGTGCTAACTGCTCAGCCAGTTTGTGGCTTAGGCCTCTGCTGGAGCTGCAAAGCTCTGCATGCAGTCTGCACTACCGTGGCATCAATGTCCCACATCTGCTAAGAGCAGAACTCCTCAGTCACCCCGTATGCTCAGGTGGCAAGCAGGGCGCTGCGACTTCTCTTTGTCATTAGATACCAAACACAGTGCTACACCGCATGCATTTCATGGCACTGGCAAGGTAAGCTCACATTGCTCACACAGGTATTTAACTGTTCACCTACTTGTAGAGAGGAGAAGCAACGTTTTCATGCAGAGATACTCTTCATATGAGACTTGAAGCCGTGACAGCTCTCGGGCAATCATCAGCATATGTTTGCATTGTTCATACATACAGGGTAGATTCATTCGCTGCCTGAGAAATAAATACAACAATTAGTTAAATGGCATCTTAGAGTTCTAGATCTAAGTTCCTCCATCCTTCCCTCAACACTGCTGGGGTGGCAGCGGCAGATGTCAGGCCAGAACTTGGCTTACAGCAAAAGAACCTTCATTTTTCTCCAGGGAGCTCCCTTCGGGCCAGTGCCTCGGTCACCACGTGTAAGCAGTGGCCCTGAACTGCAGCATCAGGAGAACATGACATATTTAAACACAGCACCACCTTTTTCAAGACATCTTCTATTCAATACTACAATCTAAACAAAGAAACAAAACTGAATCCCAGTATAAGTTAAAAGTAGGATTTGGTTATGAAATGGCACCGTTTCCTCCAGAGCTGCTAGCATTTTTCAGTTCTCCTTTTTCAGTGCTGCAAGAGCTGATGCATGCAACAGAAACGTAATGTAACCTCACAGGCATGCTGGAAAGCAGCACAGGAAACCCTCAGCCAATACAAAACACACACACCTTCCTAGGGGTGCAAAACCCTAAGAATTAAAGCAATTCAGACGGTTTGAAAGAGCCAAGAAATACAAGCTATTTAGACCTCCCAAAAACCAAGTAAAGCACAAGTGTCGAAAACCCGTCGTTTCCAAATGCCAACACTGACCCACTCCTCCCGAGGCGCAGCAGGACTGCTCGCAGCAATGCCTGGCAGCGGGGTACCCATAGCTGCACACGTGCATGCACAGCCCCGAGCCCACATACTGGCACCGTGCCGGAGCCGCAGCGCGAGCACCGCGTGCTCACCCAGCAAGCACCAGGTCCATACAGGATGCCCCGCTGCAGGGTGCTGCTCAGGGCACCTGACACTTTGCCGTCAGCGTGCGCTGTTCGGCCGCTTGGAAAAACTTCTGCTGAGCCCTGCGGGTTGTGTCAAAGGGCACCGAGCCTCCATCCAATGGGGTAATTCAAACACATCCCACCACAGGGCTCAGCAGTTTTCCTCATGAAAAAGCGTGTCCATTTCTGGGCAGAAGGTTAAAATAAACGTTATGAAATGGGTCAGCCTGTCATTTATTTCCATCTGCTGTAGATGCAGTCATCACCCCGAGTCTGGGAATCCGTTCTACCTCCATACAGATTTTTGTTAATACCGAAGCTGAGCCAGCAGCGGCCCCCGAAAACCGAGAGCGCAGCACAGCCCGCCTGCCCAGGGCTGAGCCGACAGAGGGGCTGTGCCTGTGCTGGGAACAGGGCCCAGCTCTGCCCCTCGCCGGCCTGCAGGCCTGCAATGAGCTCGGCTGCCAGCGCGGGAGGGAGGAGCAGAACCCGACCAACCGCGGAGCCTTCAAGTGAAGCCCCAGTGGGAACCAGCCCTGGGCAGCCAGGGGAAAGGAAGGTCTGACTGCTGCCGGTACCCCGAGCTCGGGAAGCGCGATGGGAGCAGGGTGGGCAGCTCGCCAGGCAGAGTGCAATGCACCAGAGAGTGCAACAGTGCAATGTTTTTGCAACTCCTGCCCTTCATAGAAGCTGAGATTTAAGCAGCTGACTAATGGCAGTTTATCATTTCTGCAGCGATTCTGTGCTAGTTACTGTGTATCTAGTCTGATTTGAAACACATTTCTGTTCTGTAATATCTAATCTTCCTCTGCTTTGGTAAACAGAAAGGAGCATGCAAGTTGGGCATTAGGCTCAAACGTAAGACGAATGGCAGCCCGTGTAAGTTACACTTAATGCACACACGCATACGTGTGGGATGTGTGCTGATAGCAGCATGCGATGGCTTTCAGCTCTGCTGAGTCACTGGGCTCAGCCAAGTCTACAGAAAAACCAGTAAACAAGATGCTGCGTTCTGGAAATCAGACAATACGGATTGCACAGAGCTGGTTACAAAAGAATGCTCAAAAAAATTCTGGGAATAAGAGAACTGATAAAACATTGCTTATAAAGCCATAATTAACAGTTCCTTGCTTTCTGTCCCAGCAGTGCCAGTGCAGAGTGGTAGTCAGCTCTGCACGGACAGAGGAGACGACCTCAAATCTAAGAGCAGCACACAGCTAAGATGATGTGCACGCAAACACAACCCGGATCCTAAGACACAACTTTCAAAACCTTCTTTCTAAAGCCAGGCCACAGCCAAAGGACATCTGTGCACTTGACGAGCACAACCGAGCATTCCTCACTGTAACTCCGTGTGCACTGTGACACAGATGGAGGCTGTGAGCAGACAGAGGCACTGGGAGCCGTGCTGTGAATGTCACACAGCAGCACGGAGCCGCCGGCACGCACACTGCTCCAACAAACAGGTGATGGTTAAAGCCTGCCGTGCATGGAGCTGCCGAGCTTTCTACAACTGGTACCAAGGTTCTATATATATACATGCTGTACGTGTACGTGACACAGGAAACAGGCTTAATATAAGAAAAACCACTATAACATAATAATAAATGTTGTCTTAATTAAAACCCTGAGGTTGGGGAGCAGCAAAGGAGCAGCTGGGTGAAAAATCAATGTGATGCATCTCAGGAAAAAGCACCAACTAAATTCCAGAGTGCCTTTTTGGGCACATCACGTGCCACTGCACTATCTTCTGAATCCTGTATCAAGCAGAGGTGCGCAGACCAGGTCTGTGTGCCATTCTCCCAGTGCACACAGCATCTCCCTTGCCCTCCCCCCACTCCAGCATCCCGGTGGCACGGCCCAGAGGCACTGTGCTCTGCATGCTGCGTCTTCATGCATCACTCAGTAATGGCCACGGCTAACTCAGAGGTGGCTGTGTTTTACTGCTGAATAGTACATAAAAAGTTATGACCAGAGAGTTTTATAGGGAACCTGAAGCACACCGGAGGAGAAGTCGGAAGGAACTGTAGTTCTAGCAGTCGACAAATGTTATTGAAAACAAATGCCATCTTAATGAGGTCTGCGTACTGGAACTGCTAGCCAGAACACGTTGGAGAATTAGTACTGAGTAGAAGAGGATTACCCTTGCTTTTTAAGAGTATTGGCACATACTTCACTGTAAAGCTCTGTGGTTTTGACCCATTGATAAAACCACAGGAGATCTCTGACTTGTAGCAAATGAGATGCTATCACGTTTATTAGTGACGTCAATTATTTCAATTAAGTCCCCCACATGGAAGCTACTTTATTTCAGAGACATATTCTAATAACTTCAATCAGCAGAAGTACACAGATGGGCATACATCTGTCCCCCACCTTTCTTCCCCCTCTCCGAAAAATAATAATTACTATAAAGAAATTATTAAAGCTTATAAAGGCCTGGATATATATTTACATGGAAGATTATTCAAGCAAATAAATGAAAACAAAAAAAGCATGATGAAACATAAATGGCTAATCCCACAGAAAATGGAATCACCACGGTCTTTCTTTCCTTTTTACACGGAGAAAAGACTGGGGAGAACAGGAACCGAAGCGCAATAGGAACAAAAAGATGTGAGCACTGTCTCAAGACGTGCCCAGGGGACAGCGCTGCCTGCAGACACATAACTGGGTGCAAATCAGAGCTTGTCACTCGCATCGCTTTTCAAACATACAGACAAGTTGTGTGTCTGCATGTGCCCAAGGCCCGGAGCAGTCCTACGTGGACTGTTTCGTTTAATGATAAAAAAAAAATAGCAAACCCACAGTGACTGCATCCCACTGACTGGAATCTGCAGGCGGCTGAGCTAGATCTTGAATGGCTCTGGCCAGCGCCCTCCAGGACTGACACCCACAACATCTTTTCAGCAACTGGTTCAAAGCGCAGACAACGTGTCAGCACACATGGCAGCACAGCTAGTGGCACCGCGCTGGAGGAGGCTGTGGCAGACTGCTCTGGTACCCTGCTGGCCCTGCCCCAAGGAGCAGCTGCAGCACGCCAGCATTGAACGGCCTCAAACAAGAGCAGCACGGCGAGGAAGCTGAGCACGAGGAGCTGCACAGCGCATCCCAGCAGGAGAAGCTTACGGGCAGCCTGGGCTCCCCAGCCCGAGGCACAGCCAGACCGACCTGCGGCCACACCTGGAAGCACTGCACTGCAGCGTGCATCTGCTCCAACCGCTCCTAAGCCCTGCAGCTCGAGCCAAGCTCACTGCCCATCTCCTCCTCAGCCAGAGCTCCCTCCTTCAGTCCTCCACAGCACAGATGACCACACAACGCCACTTCCAAAAATGCAAGGAAGACGATGCTCAGTAAAAGAAGGATGTCCAGATACGATAGCAAATTCACTTGTCTCTTGAAAACTGATGAAGTTCAACAGCAACAAAAATACACATTTTTTCCATTCGCATCCCTTTCAGCCAGATTTTAATCGTGCTCAGATATAAACATTTAACTGATCAAGAATTCAGTGAAACTGATAAGATTACTTTTACACAATAAACACACAGCACACTGTGCAGTTTGCTGAGCTTCTCTCACAGTCCCACATTTACTTCTAGCTCCAGCTTCTCTGGCTCTGGTGAGATGAACGACTGTAATGAATGGTGCAGGAAGGGTCACACAGCATGGGACATTTCAGTACGAGCACCTCCCACAAAACCTTCTGTAAACAAATGCACTCGGTATCAAAAAGACTGCTCTTTCACTCAACCTATGTAAAAACCAAGCGATGTGCCAGGAGAAAAACAATGCTGCAGACAACAAAGGGATCTGTGATCCTTGCACGTTTGCTGCCCAGCGACTCGCCTCTCCCACACAGAACGCGGGGGGGCCATGGGAGCCTGGCATCTCCCTGGTAAAACTAGACAGTGATGCAGTCTTACTTACTCGTTAATAATCAGATCTGGTGCAAAGCACAAGAGATTTCCATTTGATTGTTTGTACGATCTCCATCCTAAAGCAAAAGCCATCAGGAACATCCAGGAATACTGCAGAAGGGTCATTTGGTCATCCAGATGCAAGTTTCTGAAACCTTAACACAAAAACAAAAACAGTGAGGTGTGGCTGCGTTGGTAGCAAAAGAAACCTCAAAAAAAAACCCAAAACCCCAAACACAAATAACTCTGGAACGGATCGTGCTTATCATCAGTACAATCTCCGAACCACCAGTGCAGATTACTACTTTTTGAAGTGAATTTCGTAATGATTTCTGTAAATGCGATGACAGTACCTGCAACAACAAGATCGCTTGCCGTTAGCTGATTCAGTCAAGCATTTCTGTATTTTAGATTACATTCTTGGTAGAAGAAAAAAAAAAAATTAGAACAAAAATGAGGGTTTTTTTTAAACGTCAAAGTCTTGTTGAAAATAGCAGTACTTTAAAAGGGGTGCAAACACCATTTTCCAACTACCAAGGTTACATTCAAATATTTGCACATGTAGAAATCAAGCTCTGCAACTGCAGGACTCAGATTACAGCTTCTGGGCAAGAGGAGTGCAGCTGAACCCGGGAGGGCTGAGCAGAACGCTCAGCACAGCTCTGCACGAGGTGTTCGAACACGGGGCTGCCGGCCACACAGAACTGCCCCAGCACGGGGAGACAGGGCCCAGGGGTAACAGAAAGAAACTCTTCAACCTTCATTATAAATTATACTGATGTATACACATATAAAATAAGTTCTCAGCACCCCGCCTACATAAATGCACGTCCACTGACAGCGCTGGCCTCCTGCAACTGCCACGAGCTACTTTCAGGACGGAGCTTTCCCTGGAGGTGTACGAGAAGGGTTCACGTTGTTGTACTGAGGGATGCGGCTCGGGGGGGAAACCCTGGGGGCAGGCGGGCGGTTGGACACGGTGATCCTGGAGGTCACCCCCAGCCTTGGTGACTCCACGACTCTATGACAGCGCTGGATGTCAGGACAGACTCTATGGATATGCTTTGACACGTCCTGCGGATGCCAGAAGGGGAGCTAAGACTTAAATTAAAAAAATACATCAGCATATGTGTGTGTGATTATGTGGGAAAGATGGTCGGTCAAAGATAGATCGTGAGACAAAACTATCTGATATTCACGGCCATTCATTTGGCAATCTTCTGTGTTTTTCTTAGTGTTTGCGAGCAGTCCGCAAAATGATAAACAATTTAACTTCAAATTTTGTTCTTATTCAAGAATTGTACACTGAACTCACAACATCACATCAGAAACAGTTAATGAGGGTAGCTAATCTTGTAAGAATATGTAGAATGAATAGAGGCAATTAAGATAATGAGGAAATGTGTACAATCGGAAAATTGGTCCCTTAAACGGGCTCAAAATGTAGGCAGCTTTTCATTTGCAATGCTAGTTTCTATCGGATCATGCCTACATCTAACGAGAAAACATCGTGTCACAGTGAATCATTATTGAAGTCTGAATTCAAGTTGATTTTATTTAATTTCATTAGGCATTTGGCATCTAAAGAGCTCATTACAGTGCTGCTTCCTGAAGACGTCTAAACAGATAGCATTCAGCAGATTATTAAATAGCAGCACTCGGGAGCTCTGAACTGCTTCAAAGCAGGCTCCTGGCTTCGGAGGTTGCAGTAACCACTGTTTACTGCTTCTAAAATACAAGCAAATTATTGCTAACCTGTTTCTAACTTATCGGGTCAAATCTCAAAACTTTTGCCCAAAAACTCCTCAGGAGAAGGTTGCTTTGAAAACCCCAGCTCAAGCATTCAGCAGCCAGTGCGCAGGGACCGTCAGCCTGGGGTCGGGGGACACTTAGCAGAAGTAAATACAAATACAAAACCGCACAGGAAGAACCATCTTAGTAATAAAAAAAGTGTAGAAATACGATAATAATATTCCCTATTATTACAAGTATTAAACAGAAGCTTGCTATGTTCATGAAGAACACGCTTTAACCTGATGGATTCGTCTGATTAGGGGAACTGTCCAGAAGATTTTGCAGACACAGAGCTGCCTCATGCAGACGGTGCCTGAATTCTGTTTCAGGATGCAGGCTGCTCCCAGCACCACGCGTGCCCTGCACTGCAGAGCCCAGCAGTTCCCTCAGCTCCCTGCTGCAGAGCCCCAGCTGACAAACACGTATCTGCAGTGACACCTCTGCTGGACAGAACACTTTGAGTTTGGTCCTTCTTTCCCACTGTCAGTTGATTTCCCCTCCCTCATAAGAGAGGCCATTATGTAAAACGGTCCATGACCATAAACCTCACTCTAAGACGTGGGTTTTTTTGGCAGCCCTGTGATCCGTTATTGCAGTCTGGGGCAACAAAAGCACTGTGGAAGTGCTGTTGCTAGTTTGTTTTTGGAAGCAGGTAAAGGCAGTCACTAGAAGAGAAAGGGAAAAAAACATTTCTCTTTGCTGTGTCAGAAAGAAACAGAACTTCAGCTTTCTGCAGCCCTGACCCCTCCCAGAGCCGTGCTGTGGGATGCTACACGTTATGGGCAAGGCTGCAATCTTACTCCACTTTTCTTCTGTAAGGCAACTGCTAAGTGTCTTCAGGCAGGAGCCAAAACAGCAAGAACATTTCCAAATTTCCCATGTGACAGTTTAATCATGTAGCTACAATGTTTGAGAGAAAATGAACATCTTGAGTTCCTCCCTGGAACTGGAACGCTCAAATGCCTATTCCCAGCCAACAAGAAACTACAGATGGGTAGGAAAACAGAACCACCCCTGAATGCAGACCCAGGTAAGCCAGCACGACAGCATCAGTCTATAAAGGTGAAGACTCCACTGCAAAAGTACGAGACCTGGATTAGCTCAAGCACTGCTAGCGCTTTGTCTACGAGGGCTCTGAAGGACATCAAATACGAAGACAGACGTTAAAGCCCAATAAAAAAAACCCGTAATTTGTAATTAACGTACGCGTACGCTACCTGGTATTGCCTTTGCCCACTTGACTGCAGCCACGACTTGCCGTCCTCCCAGCATGTTGAGGGTTGACAGGATGCGCCAGCTCGAGTCGGGCAGCGTGCTGTCATAGCCCGAGTACAGCACTTCTGGCTCAATCACCTCCAGCAGCGACACCAGGGTGGGGGTGAGCTGCGGCAGCGACGCGGGAACCACGCTCTTGTTTCCAGCAGCTTCAGCAGCGTCCCTGGCGCCCGTGGCAGTGGCCTGCTGGATTCCTTTTATCTTCTTCTTCGTTTTGCGAGCTAGGAAAGATGGAATAACTGGGGTCAGGTAACGGAAAGTAACCACACGCCAATCCACACGTAGCGGAGGAAACGCTGCTTTGTTTTTCCCGTGTTTGTAGGTTGGGCAATTGAAATGCTCAAGGATTTTTTTCATAAAACTGTAAATAATTTCACTTCAATATTTACCAATCTTCCTGTGAAAATAAGTTTATTTCACATTTTAATCGGAGTCACATTTATCCCAAAATTCTCTGTAATGACTGCAAGGAGGACAAAGACGAGGCCCAGCCCCAACCTTTACACGCAGAAGCTCAGTAAGGCTTCACGTGACAGAACAGCACCGGCTTGGAAAAGACTTGCAGGAGTGGGCACGTTGTCATTTCCTTAGTAAATTAAGTGCAGAAACCATACAGAAAGAAGGAAAAAATATATATTTAATGGGTAAGAAGTGACTCAGTCCCTCAAGCCAGGGAAAACATTTTTTGAAATGCTGGGCAGGAGCAGATTTCTCGCTTGCCAGCTTCCTTGGATATAAATCACTGCTGTATAATTAAACCATTACGTTCATACGCCAAATAAATAAAACGTCACACAGAGATGTTAACCATAAACTAGAAGCTGAAGCAACAGTTGTCAATAACGAGATCTCCTACCTGGGCTCTCCTGGAGGCTGAACTGAACGGACTATTTGGATGAGACCAGAATGAAACCCAGTTCTTTTCCTTTCTACCAATTAATTGATGGATTTCTGTTCTGCAACTCCAAAGATAAACCAGTAGCACAGGAAAACATTGCATAAAGTGGTTTCATGTTTATTAAGTTTCTGCTGATCTAGTCGGTGTCTCTAATAGCCAGAAGTCTCCTAACTCTGTAGCTTAACAGAATACAATAATCCCCTCCAGACCACGCTTCTCCCACTGGCTAGGAGAGACTCTTCAGAATCTTAACAAATTCTCTCTGGACTCTGCATAAACCGAATTTCTGCAAAAGCTTGGATACTGTCCACATCGCCTGCAATTTTCATGGTGGAACAGCAATAATTATTTCTTTGGAGCAAAGAGCTTCTTTCTGTTGCTATTTTTCTTTCCTTTATGTATTTATACACACACATACATTTGCCATCACCCTTGTTCTCAAAAGCAAACAAACTGCTTTTTTAAATGAACTTAAATTTATGTGCACATGCCTACAGGTTAACGCAGACACCTAGGATGGAATACTTCCAGACCAGAAAGTCTGGTAAAATTACAATCAAAGAAATATCTGATAAGATAAAGTATTGTGCAAGAATGTTATTAAGCAACACTACTAAACCTCACTTAGATATATTGTTGTAACACACAAAAAAAGGAAGGTTTATACTTTCAAATATAAAAACACCGCAAATTAAAAACCAGCTCCTTAAGGCAAAATGCAAAAGATAAACCCTACAGATAAACTTGGCACAGAAATAAGCCCCAGCATCCAAGAACCTCTGCTGGAAGGGAACAGAGCAGCTGCAGTGCGGGTCAGTGTGGCCGTGCCGGGTCCCTGCCGCCCGCCGGCAGCTCCTGCTGCGGACACCGCAGACCAGCAGCCAAGTGCCAAGGGATTCCCGAGCTGCCCACAGCCAGGTTAAAAATTCCAATGCAGCTGAAAAGATGGAGACTGCTGTGAGATGTTACAGAGGATGAGGTGGATGAGGTCTGTCCCACCTCACGGAGGGGCCCCTCCACCGGGACGGCCGGACACGGCTGCAAGGTCCCAGCTGCGCAGCAGGGACATGACCCCATCTCACGGAGCGACCTCTGAACCAGGACAGGGCAACACAGCTCTGCATGCAGAAGGGCTCTGCCGTGGAAGGGACGCGCAGTCCAGCTGTGCGATGCCGGCTGGCCGGCCTGCCACGTGGCAAACCCACAGCATCTCTACAGCCCCACAACAAACGCTGAGGAGCAGCCCACGGGCACGACCCCCACTAAAACCAGTGACACTATGGGGAACAGAAGAAAAGCTCTGGAGGCAAAAGTTCAGCAGTAAAGAGAATGTGAAGATCAAGACCTTCATGGAAATACCGCCTCACAACACCACACGGAATGCTCCCACTGTCGTAAGCGGAGGAGACTGCGCACCTCTGAGAGCAGGACCTCGAAAGGCAAAAACCACTGCAGCTGCAGGGCAGGGCAATTAATATTACTAGAAATAGGAAGAGATCCTTCAAAAAAACTTGAAATCGTTTCAAAATGAAGACGGCAGAAAATAACATCAATTGCCAAGAGTTTAACTATAAAATGCAGTGTGAAAAGCCAAAAAAGATTTTGCGATGACTTATTATGGGCACAAAACCTAACGATAAATTGTTTTTTCAAATGCGTTGGAAAGCAAATGGGTGCCACATAATGGCTAGGGTCAATTAGTGATGGAAGCAGGAAACGGGAATTCAATGAAATAAAGGCTATAGGACAGAATAACATCATTCTGCTGAAATCTCTGGTACCTGAAGCTGATAGTTGTGCATTTTCCCAATGCCCCCAACTCAAAAAAAAAAAAAAAACATAGCACAAAAAAGTTCCAGAAAATGGAGATAAGAAGTGTCAAACGTGTGGCTCGTAAGGCAAATGAGAACAGAAAATGATTAAGCAGCATGGTTTAGGTGTACAAGGAAGCATTTTGGCTCCGCACTGTTATGCACTTCATGCTGCCCTCCAGACCTCTCTTCCACTGCTTCTTTTGTGCCACCAGTTCACCATCTGCTCAGATCTGCCTGATAACCTGCTGCTTTCACAGTTCTTTCTTTTTCTCCTTCTCACACCACCTTGGGATCTAACGTTTTCTCTTTGCTCCATTTCTAGATCTCTCTTCCCTCAGCCATGAAAGCAATTTTCTCTTTTTCAATACCCATCTTCCAGAAAGTCGCTCCTCTCCAGGAGCCTTTGTGCCAAACCTCAGACAAGGAAACCTCCCTCTGGCTGCAGCGTGACTTCTGCTGGCTCCCGGTCTGCCCGGCTGCTCAGCCTCACACCTCCAACACCGCTGGGACCCCAGCGCCCGCCCCGCTGCCCAGCTGCGTGCCCTGCAGAGACCCCCACCGACAGCCCCCAGCTGCAAGGACCTAGCCAGGACCCAGCGTGCTGAGTGTGGCTGTCAGCCTCCATGCACACAGACCCCGCTGATACGTACACAAAGCACCACCTCTCCTCCCGAGGGGGGGATTTACGCGTAAGCGCGGCGTGGGGGAAGTGTTTCTGCCAGCTGGGTTCTCTCCCTTTGCTGGGAAGGATGGGCAGCAGACACCAGCCGGGCAGAAACACAGGGCCCTGACTGCGGGGAGGAGCAGAAGAGCAGCAGGAAAGGACACGCGAACGTGGGCTCCTGTACGAGCACTACCCATCGCTAACACAACTCACCACTTCCACTCTACTGAAGGGTGTTTTCACTGAAATGAAAACAAGTTCATATTAACAAACATTTTTGACATTTTTATTTTATCTGCCAACTTTGATGATGCAAGTTATCACGATTACCATGATAACTGTGCTAGTAAATACAGCATTAATCTCTACGGCTCAAGGAAAAATATCGAACATGAAACGTAGCTGACACCAGTAAAAAACCTTCATGCCTTTTGAGAGCCGGTGCTGAATCTCTAGCTGATGTGGTCTCCAGTTTCTCATTAGCCATCCACAACTGAGCAGAGAACAAATATGCGCTGGCGTATTTATATTTCTTTAGTAGATTATCTTTTCTAGAGACCCTCTCAGACATTTAAGAACAAGAATCCACAGCATGAATAAAAATAATTGCCTTTTCTTCAGCTTGAAGATGCAAGGCCCGCTCCAATTTTAGATACACGCCGGGGCATTCCCTCCCATTTGTGGTTTTCAGCATCAAGTCACTTTCCCAAGTAAGAATAGGCAGGCATGGCACTTCCCTACAAGACCTCTGCTAGAGTTCTGCTGTCTCAGATTCACCGAAAAAGCAACAAGATATATGTGCTGACAGGAAGAAAAAATAACCCCGTTTCGTGTGCATGACTCACTTCTGCTGCGCACAGGGGGAGATAAAGCGAATGAGTGGGGATAGGAAAGCACGGGAGAAATTTCAGCACTAAAAATCTTACTTTCATTAAAACGCTGCTGCACACCACTCAGTGCGGTACTTTTACCGTATTGAAGTGCTGCTTCCTGAACAGCAGGACCTTTCCCGGACTCAGAAATCAGGGGATCAGAACACTGTGAATTACCTTCGAGGTTCATGCCCGCCTGAAGGCATTTCCGATAGCGGCACGCCGGGCAGTTCTTCCTCCGAATTTTGTCAATAATGCAATCGTTCCTTCCAGCGCAGAGATAGTTGTGCTGCCCTGCATTCAAAGAACACAGAGAATAATCACCAGGCTCGCAATCAGATGAAGTCATTCACCGTTTCCGCAGCATTAAGGAACTGGGGCCTATGGGATGTCCCTACTCACCGCACTTCATTTATTGCAAAACAAAATCAGTATCCAGATGATTCCCAGCAACTACAAATCCAGCACTCTTCCAGCATTTACACACCGATGCCAACACGCTTAGGGAGAAATCCTATTTTCTGTTTGTTAATGTTAGGCAAGTTCTATTTTTACAGCTCTTTTTCTCTTACATTTCTCCAAGCTAGGAGAAAGCTCTAAGCCTCTATGGCATGTTTACAATTTCCCTGAATGATTTCACATGAGATATAAATAACATTCACAAACACATTTGGAAAGTATACATTTCAACATCTCTCCTGACATACAGAAATAGCTGTCACCGCTCCAGAAGCCGAGAAGCCTCCCTGACCCATTCAGAAGCGGACAACCGAGCTCTCCAACACCTGAATGGACCCTCAGATTCAGAAAAACTGACCCCAGGAATACAGCGACCCGAAGTACGTCTATTAAAATTAGTGTATTTTCCAAATATTCAGTTACTAACAACGAAGCTTAGGAGTCTTCCCACAGAAAAAAAATCCAATTCAGGAATTAGTTTCAAACCAACTGTGAAAGTTACAGGCATGCAGTCCATCCCTACAGCCCTCGTCAAACCTCTGAGAAGTGCTTCAGACGTCCTGATCCTCCAAGGAAGCCCCAAATGTTTTCTGAACAAAGCCCGCTGCCCTTTTCATGTAAGCAAGCAGCAGCAGCCTCACTGAGCCTTGTGCCGTGTTTGTGTTCTGCCAGAGAACAGACACGAGCCGTGGCTGACCGTACCGCTACTGGCACACCAACAGATGTGCAACACACGTATGCACACACGCGAACTACGGGCTGGTGAACATCTGCAGTTGTTGAAGTAGAACAGAGTAACTTCACAGTAGAACTGCAAGTGTATATCTCCAAGATATTCAGCAGAGATCATGATTTCACATGGTAAATACAGAACCTTCAGGTATAGATCTTCCTCAGACTCCCATTTTTTTTTCTAATGGAGTTCCATCTCCATGCAAGTATTTGGGTTCCTTATATCTACTACTTAGCCATTATTGCCTTTTTTTTTTCCAGATGGAAACTACATTATTTCTTCATATAACAGTAAAGCTCTTCTGTCACACGAGCATTTGGTGAAAAAAGAGGAGAAGCTCCTTCCACCTTCTGCTTCCCGTAGTCAGAACGCTGCCCAAAGACACGCCAGCCAGCCAAATGGGCACGTTTCAGTTACCCATGCTGCTTAAAAAACAAAGATGCTTAAACAACATGCTGGTGAAAGCTGGTAGCAAGCAAACTGAGTCACTTCCAGGAGAATTTACTGCAGATGTAAGCATTTTGCAGAGCATCCAGACAACACTGCTGCTCAGCACCACCCCAAGCACCAGCATGCCCCTGGGCTCTGACGGGTCGTGATAATGGGAGGAATGAAAGATTCTTTGGAACAGACTGGGAGAAAAGGGCTGGAGAACAAGCACAATCTGGAGCACTACAGGAGGCAGGGGTGTTGGAAGGGATTTAGCGCAGAGGGAAGGTGTGAGGATCTGAAGCAAGATGAAAGTGGAGGTGGGAGGAGGAAGGCGTGGGCTGGCAGGAGAGGTGGTGACAGGCGGGAGGTGCTGGGGCCGGGGCTGCAGAAACCCAAGCAGAAGGGCTCCGAGGCACCGCAAAAATAAGAACTAGAACAAGATAGCTTTTGCTATCCTGGATTCCTGAAGAAAGGACCTTTGTGTGAGAACGGGTATAAATACAGAACAGCTGACCCACCTTCATCCTCCCTCTTTTCCTCTAGTTCTACTGTTTGCTGAAAGAAATACACCTCATATTGGTTTCCTAGACACTGATACTTTCAGTTTCTGTAACCACTTCCATCGCAGTGTACATGACTGCAAACAAAGCTGCAAAAGAAGTGTTTCCAGGCTTACAGCTTGGTAACAAATGCGCAGTTTGCTGGATCTGTACACTAACAGATGCTTGGCAGATATTAATGAAAGCAATTCTGCAGAAACAAATTCTTTCTGCATTTATTCCCAATAAGAAAAATTCCTGCAAGAGTTAAAACCAAGTTTTTTTTTGTCCCTTAAGGTGAATATTAAAACTCACAGATCCTTTAAGAGCTCCTGAAAACACCCGTGATGTCTAATCTTAAGGATTACGGCTGGGACAATCTGGAACAATAAGAAAATGAAAGTGCAGGTAAACCTTGAGGAGCGTGTTGCAGTTCTACAGCTCCAGCCCTGCTTGATGTATTTAACACCAACACGGCTGGTACAAGATGTGGCAAAGTCACGCCACCCATCAGCAGAAATCACTGGACCCATTTCTTCCCGTATCAATACTTTCATCACCTGTTAACACTTCGGAACAGGCAGAACTGTTGCTATGACACGCTCAGCTGCCACGCAGCGCTGCTCCTGGGGGACATCCAGCGCCCTTATTTCACTCCAAGCTACAGACGATTATTTGTCCCAACAAGGAGCCCGGTGCAGACGGGAGCACAGCTCAGACAGGACAAGACAAGAGCCAAGGACAGCTCAGTGCTTTGTACTGGAGCTAGTTCTCATGGTACTTGACAAACAGCTTCAGCGTGCCACGGATACGCCATCCTTCCCATGGAGGCTAGCAGCACTGCCTGCAAACTCCACTCCTCGGATCCCTCTGAGAGAGGCTCTGTGCTTCCATGCAGCTTCCCACTGCGATATTACATTTCCTATTGCTTTGGGTGAGCTGGGAGCACAGGGAAAGTACTTCTAAGGACGGAATGCCGATACATCTTTGTGAAACACAGCCTTCCCTCTTCTCAAGCGAAATCCAGCTTGCAAAAATGTTAGCAAAAAAATGACAGCCTGACTCATTTCATCATGCCCAGTAGGGTCTGTCTGAAACAGGCACGAGACGGGAAGCCCTGTGCGAGGGATTTCCTGCATTGCGTAACAGCAGCACAGGAACCGCTGCTGCCCTTTCGAAGCATGGCGATGAGCTCTGTGCTCCCCCTGTCTCTGATGCCGATACTGCGGCGAAGAGCCGGGCAGGCACAGCGCCCACGGAGCAGAGCGGCCGCTCCTCTGCACCGCTACGGGTTCCCATTTCAAACTGCAGCATCGCCGTTTTCCTCCTGGGCTTACAGAGAAATCTCAAGGACCCAAACCCACACACGCACCTCTGTGTTACCTCGTACACACCTTACACAGATGTGACACAGCCGGCACTGCTGACAGGAAACACCGTAGAACTGTCACAACCTTGCAGAACAGCTACCGAATTTCACACACATCACCATACACAAATCAACTACAACTCACAACCGCAAACTAGGGATTTAACGCACACAGATACGCCTGTATATAAATAGGACAGATAAACAAAAACAACAGTGAAAAAAAACGAGGGAAACAAAAAGCGAAGATAACAACGCACCCTTCTATGCGGAGTGAATGGGAGCATTTTTATAAATGTAAATGGAATCTATGCTTCAGATAATCACACCATTATCAATGTTATTTACTATGAAAAGAACAGCGATACCAGGGCTGGGATTTCCCAGGAGGATTTGAGCAATAACAAGGGCTCCAGCAGGACCGCACGGCCGGGCTTTGGTCATTCTGATACAGAATTGGATCCTGCAGTTTTAAACAGCACATTCATCAAACAAGTCTTACCTTCCACAGCTCTTTTGAAGAACACTTTGCAGCTGCCACAAGTAAGAACACCGTAATGACACCCAGAGGCCTCGTCAGAGCACACGAGGCAGAGCTTGGGAGGTGGTCCCGCAGTCGCTGAGGTTGTGGATGGAGAAGAGCTTACATCTGATCTCATTCCAGGGCTGCGAAAAAAGCCATGAAAATACGAATTAAGATCTGCGGCATATTGGCAAACACAATATAACTGTGAGAGATGGGCTGCCTTTATCCTCAAAGACTCGCAGCTCCACGCAGACAGTTCAACAGACCCAGAAACAGTTAAGCAGCGATTCCTGTAACACGTAAGTAAAGCTGCATGGATTGCTTTACTGCCCGTTTGACTACGTCAAGATTACTTCCCTTACCCATCTCTGAAGCCAAGTTTCCTGTGCAGTGATCCTGGTCTATAAAATCGACTCCTACAGCACGCTCTCATCCCATACTGCTTTCATTACGGTCGCATTCCCCACAGTCTGCATTAAGTCCTGCAAGAGCTTCCCTTCCGCTGCCAGCAGCGGGTTTTGTACCGGGACACTTCCATGCAAGAAACCGCAAATTGAGGCACACATTTATAATAATAAACGATCCTTTCACCCCAGCATTTCAGGAAAATAACAGTATTTCTTAATTTGAGGATGAGATATTCCTATGTAAACACCCAGTCCATCAGTGAAGGGTTAAGTTCTTAAAGAACTACTGGGAGGACAACACACAACCCAGCACAGCCACCTCCGAGCTGCTTCTGACTGTAAGGGCTGAGCCAGCAGCAGCTCTGCACTGCGCTGATGGTAGGGCCTGATTATTCAGCACAGAGCCCAGTGCCTCACCTGCTTCAGGCTGCCACGACACCTGAGCTCCCTACAGCTCACACTGCACATTCTGCTGAGTTTATTTTCACAAAAGTTTTACACTTCTAGATGAGATTTCTATACTGCATGCATGACTTCAAGTGACTCTAAAATTTGGTCCAGCAGGGTTCCAGCCACTTTCTAGATGAGGACAAAAATGACACTTGTTTTGAGCCTCTGGTGCCTTCATTCAGAAAGGCTCTGGAACACCTTTATTCCCTAAAGAGGACTCAAAATTTGAACGTGGGCTGACTTTTTAACAGAATATTCCTTTTCCTCTCCTAAAGGAAATCTGACTGGATTTGGTCAGACATTTAAAAAATACCACAGTCCTCAAGCATTCACAAAAAAAATTAAATTCCAGCACAAATGAAAACACTTCAGCACCCTGAGGGCTTGAATTTTGAAGTCAGCTCTTAACACTGCGTCCCCAGCGAGCAATTGAGAAACAGCCAATAGTGCAGGAGCACTGCGGGGAATACGCTAGGGCACGGGGCAGAGCAGAAGTGAAGGACGGACAGCAGCAGCACAGCGATGGGGACCTGCTGGAGTAACCTGGTACAAAGGCTGGTGAGCAGGAATTCGTCTAAACAGAAAGAGCAAGAATGGAACAAGGGGTGGAGAGAAGGCTTCAGTAAGAAAGGTTGGCAGCCAGAGTGAGGCAGAATGAGTTGAGCTTGGGGAAAACGGGAAGAAAGCCCACCCAGGAAACACCAGTCCTCCCCAGAACTTGGAAGAGGACTCAGCTCCGTCACATCAGCCCTTCGCTTTCAGAAAATATCTGTGAAACGCAGCAACACTTTCTCTATTCTATTACTCTACAAAGATGACGACAACTGTCATCACCATCATTAGCTATCTGTCAACTAAAGTGGCACTCATCAATAGATTACAACCCTGTTTATGATCCATAGGATGGCTTTTCTATGTTTTCTAATTAATTTGTCATCTCTCAAGGAGCATAAAAATATAATAAAATATTTGGGTTGCACAATCAAGCACACAACACCCAAGTAATGGCAGAATGGAATTCACCCCGGTTACGTTCATCTGATGTCCTTACAAACACACGTCTTTAATTACACACTCACACTCATTTCTACGAAGCGTGCCTGCCCTCCTCAGCACCGAAGCGCTCCAGGAATGTGTCACGTAACGACGGAGCCTGCCGCTCGCTAGGGCCCATCTCCCCTCAGGAGATGGTTTGCAAGAGTGGCGACAGTTTTGCAAGAGAAGTGACCTCACGGGTAAGGAAGTTGAGGACTGAAATCTATTTCTGCTTCTAATCACTAAGCGGCATGCGATGGTGCTCGATTAGGACAAACCGAAGCCGGCCACAACAAGCAGCTGGTCGCTCCCTGCCTCTGTAACGCGCAGCCGGAGCCCGGCGTGCTCCTCCAGGGGAGGTCAGTGCATGGGATCCGACCCGGGCTGCACGGCCCCGCTTGGCAAAGTGCGCGTCCTGGGGCTGCTGTCCATCACGGCAAACAATTAACAGTGATCAGTGCCACAATTCTCACTCTGTATTAGTTGGGTCCGATTCACACCTTGCACTCTATAGAGCAGAGAGCTGCTGGATGATGTGGTTTGTGGTCATGTAATTAAAGATTCGGGCCCATGGCACCTCTTCTTACACTACAATCCCCAGTTCAAACACTGCAATGTGAGCAGAGAGCATAGAACGTAAATAAGGCATGCATCACTTGAGAGCTCCAGATCATGGAAACGTTTAAAAATGAGAAAGAGAGGGAAGCATCTTTTTCTATGTGCAGTTTTGAAGACAACTAATACAGATACAAAAAATGGAGCTCTTGTGAATTGATGATAAAGACATTTTCAAGGAATCACTCATAAACTGTCACTGAAATGATGGTAGTGCCAAACATACACTGCTGAAAGTTTTCAGTCACCTTTAATGATTAATTGGGCTCATCTTCCATACAAGTATCATTGAAATTGTTACATGATAAAGACAACAGACAGATAGATACTAAATAGAGCTAAATAGAACAACAGAACTAAAACCAAATGATTATATCAGTTAATAAAGCAGTAGCCAACAAACTAATCTGGGCTTCTGGCATATCTTTCAAGCTTGGCTCTACCAGATAAGGCCAATATTTACTAACGGAGAGGAAAACTGCCCAACGCTAACAGTCCCTCCTTGCCTCCTGCTTGCCCCAGGTACAGCAACAGGAGCGAACCCTGAGCATGATCTCACCCAGGAGCCTCATGGATCCGATCCGCAGCCAAAGTGAGCACTTAATGCATGGAACAGCCCTGCACCCTCAGCAACCTCGTCTGGGTTCAGTATAAATATCTGACATACAAAGTCACAGGAAGAAGGAGTGTAAGACAAAAGAACTGCTTCCCAAGTGGTTGTGTTCCCTCCTCAAGAACTGAGGATTTACACTCCGTGATAATATTACAATTATTGTTATCTTTTGCTTATTTGCAAAAGTGTTTCATAACTCAGCAAAATCCTAATAAACTATGATTCTCACTTAAATGGAAGAAAACATAAACAAGTCCAAATGGGAGAGTAAAACATTCTGAAATGTAATGGTTCCAAGTCCATAAAACTAGTTATTGTTTATTCTTGGAGGCAAGAATTAACGAGGAAAGGGGACTGAGTTCCACTCCCATACACTTTCAGAAGTTATTCATAGCTAAACAAGTTTTATTTGCACAGATACATTTGTTTACAATTTCTCCTCCAGGAAACACACGGAGGGAAATGGGAAGACCTGAAGAAGACGCAGCTCCAGTAACCAGGCCTGTACAAACCACGCTGTTTATCTAAGTCCATTCCTTTGTTAATCATTTACCAGAGCCTTTCAGACCCGGCTCAAGGTTCAAACTTTAATGAAGATGGGTGTGGTAACGTTGATGGCAGCGCTTCGTTTGCATTCCCCGGGCACCTCTCCCCCTGCGCGCCCCTACCCCAGCCCGAGGAGCAGAGCCCACAGCGCCAGGTGGGAAAGCAGAGGTGTGAGTCAGGAAGGCAAACAAGAACCATCTCCCGGGCCAGGCTGCTAGCGCTGGGCTATCAGATACGGGCGATGATGAAGCTGGCAGCCCTGCAATCCGCGATAAGTCAGGGCAGAAAGTCGCGGCGGAGCTCGTGGCTGTCCTGCAGACACCTCCCATCAGCACAGCTGCTGGCAGCAGGGACAGCGTTTGCTTTCTCCCCGCCTCCGCCTCCTTCTGATACAATGCAGAACGCGCACGCTCCCGCACGTGGTAAACCCTCCGGCTTTACACTGTTGTTTTAAAAACACACCACCTTCCCGCACCACGCATCAGCCACAACATCTCCTCCGGCTGCAGCCGGGTGAGCGCAGCACCGCCAACAGCATCAGCGCCCTGGAGGGAACGGGGCCAGGTACCAGCAGCAGGAACGTCCCGGGAGGGCTGCGGGCAGCTCAGCAGCTTCCACCTTTTCAAAGACCCGAGCCTGGAGAGAACCTCAGAGGCAACACCTCATACCAGGTTTATTCAGATGTACACAGAGCTAAGCTACTCCCTGGTGCTATGACAAACTGCAAAACCAGAACACCTGCAGCCAGCTCCTGAAAGCGCTGAAAACATTTTATTCCTGTCCAAGTACCAACTCTGAGGGAAGAAATGGATGAAACGTACATCAGGGGTGGGAGAAAGCAGCTCAGAGATTGACTAAATGTATTTAAGCCTCAAGCAGTGTAAAGGACACAACTTGTTCTGTTGTTACTCCTAGCCCAATACATCACACAGGAGTTGCACTCACTACACAATAAATCTAGACCACAAAATCATACACACCGCAACGCACAGCTCTCCAGAAAGTCAAATTCTTTCTAAATGATGCATTCTTAACAGCAAAGTAGTAATCCGTGTAAGTAGCACCACCGAAGTAACAGCAAAGGAACCACTTTCAATGTCACCACCATCTGGGCCTCTTTCTTATCTTCCAGCAATGAGAACAATGTAAACACATGGCTGCGTACAGTAAGTGATCACATTTTTTGAATTGCTGATTTCGTTATTAACCAGAGAACTGCTCATTAATTTTGATGCCCTCTTAAGCAGGAAAGCCATTTTCAGAGCAGGCACATAAAACGTTAAACAATTCAATTGACACCATCGGCCCATCACAATAGTAAAAATGTATTTGTCAATTTAAAATGATTCCAACAATGTATTTTACTGAGGGTTGGGTTTTTTCCTTCTAACACTTTCCTTACGAAAACACCACGCCGCTGCATATCTCCATTTCCTAATTCCTACGGCTCAGCATCAGATTATACAGCGCTTGCATGATCGAATGGAAAGCAGTGAGGGATCCTGCACAAAACAACGAGCTGCCGCTGCCGTCCTCTACATCATCTGCTGGAGAAACCCCACAGAAGAGCTTGGCTCCAGCGATTCCCCTGCACAGGGAAAGGCCCCTGTGGAAAGCAAGGACGGGGAGCACACCACAGCCCTCCCGAGCACTGCAGCGCACAATGCTCCCTTCTGTCTCCTGCAACATTCTCGCTTAAGCTTAGAGACTGAAAATTGGTATGAATTGGTAGAAACCAATCATTTCCTTCCAGGCTGTCTGCAGACTCTACACAGATACACATTCTTTGCTCCATCTGGCAACCACGGAGTATGCAGAAAGCTCAAATACCGTCCACGGATATTAAGTACACTGCAATTTACCTCTAAGTCAAAGGCATCTTGGGATGTTGATTCAAACATTCCTATGGACTACCTGAGTGTGTACACACGAAAAGCCACCCTCCCAAAAACGCTTACACAGAACCTGCCTATCCTTAAGCTTTCTTTCCTGTCTTGTATCTAAAGAAGGCAACAGATCTACTTTGGGAGAAGTACCGCACGTTGCCAGCGATGCCATAATAAACAGAAAAAGTCTGCTACAGATTACAGTATTTACCTAAAGTCTGTGAATAAAAGCATCCAGTATTGCTGTTTTATAGACCCTTTGAAAGCCACGATGATTAACACCATTTCCTTTATCACTCACTTAGATAAATGCCTTATCACCAGTCGATAAGCAGGAAGCCAGGTTCTGCTCTGATGGCGCAGCTCAGCACGCCTGCCCGGATGGCAGGAGGACGGGGTCAGCGAGAAGGCCACGTCCAAGTGTGCTTCAGGGCAGGACGTGGGAGCTCCCTGCAGAGAATGGTGCTCTTCCAGAACCAAGCTGGTGGGCATCATCACGCCTCCCCCACGCCGGGCCTACATTAGGATATATTGCATAGCTAACTTGCAGTGAAGTACTGGGAGTACAACCTCCCCAAATAAATTGGGATACGGGCAGATCTAAGGCAGCAAAGTCTCACAATCAGCCTCCACATGCACAGAACGACATATATTTACAGTATATACACTGAACATGTTTACATACATGCTGTTCCCTTTAATACAACCAAAACGAGCTGCGTGATTCACTGCTTTGCATAAAATCGCCTCAAATACTGCCAGCATTTTTGCACGTGTTTCCAACAACTCTCATACATCACAACGAGGACATTAACCAAAGTATCCAGATCGAGTTAAGAACAAAAAAAAGGCTTCAGCTCACGCCAAGGAAAGACCTGACAGATATCCACCGGGAAAGACTTTGTTTTCAAAGCAGTGCGTTTTTACCGAAGCTCAATGAGAACAAACACCATTCCACCGGCCTGCAGCTCCCCGACACCGGCCGCTCCAACCCCCACAGCCCGCAGGCCTCGCAGGGAACCTGGAGCTAACCTGAAGTCTGTTTGCAGCAAGTACATGAGAAATACTTTACTGGAAAGGAAAACGCAGCAATGGGCCCTTCCGCCAGCTCTATGGGCGTATGTATGTGCTCATTTAGAAACTGCTGTCTTAAGCACGCAGCCAGCTCCCAAAGGGTGACACACACCCCAACACCATCCTCTGGTTGACAGAATCCATCACTCTGGGGAACCAGATATATTAATTATCTGTATTTAGTAGAGCCTCAGCGACAAATGTGCACTGCCAAGAGGAGGCTTCTCAGGAGCTTGTGTTTCACGGCATCCCGCCGAGGCAGCAGGGGCCGCATTCCAAGCACCCCTGCTCCATTTCTCATAGATTACTCCCCAGTAAATAAAAATCAACCCAGAGAGCATAGGCAAGTGCCGCGGGCATACCACCAGAACCATCTTTCGCACAGACTCCAGATACAGCACAAGGAAAGAAAGCAAACACGGGCATCACGCTGCCGCATCCCCGCTCTGACGCCGCAGAGGCACCACGTCCCCTCGAGCACCGCGCTGCGCCCAGGCGCCCGCTGCCGCGCTCCTCGCTGCCCCTCGCCCAACACCATCACCTCCCCTCGCTCCGAAATGGCGTCTGCTACCATTTTAGAGCTCACACAGGAGTGAGAAAGAAACGCTAACGCAAGTGAGTGACGTGATTTTTTTTTTTTTTTTTTTTTTTTTTGGATGCTCTCCAGAATGTAAAGGTTTCAAGGGCACAGGCAAAGCTTTCTTGGAATGGATAAATGGTAATTGATGTTGCAGCTGCAACCTTAGCTCGAGCTCACGGGATTTCAAATGTACTACAGACTTAAAGTATTTATGACCAGAATATGATAATTAAATTATATGTTCTAAACTTTTACACTTACTACAGTGCGCCAGCAAAGCCGCCGAAAAGCCTTGCCTTCAAGGGGGGGGCCTCATTTCTAGGTCCACCACTTTATACATATTTTTCAAAGGTTTTCATAATTCTTTTTTAATTATTATCACTTTCATTGCTTCTTCATTGCTTCCTTAAATAAAGAAGTAGCAAAGAATTAAGGCAGACACCAGTACCTTGTTACACTTAGATAAAACCTTTACCTAAAATTATGGGATCGATTCATAATACGCCATTCTAATTCTTTACACTTCGCTGGATAACAGAATATGCATTTGATCTACACCTACTTTTGCAGATGGCTGTGGATCATCTACAAACTCTGTTTTCAAGAACTCAGTCTCACTATAAAGCCCAGCTCTATGGGCGTATGTACGCACTCCATTCAGAAACTCTGGGGCAAGCTGGTGTCTCTGCAGAGAGGGGCTGCTGCGAAGAGAATCTCCAGACTAATACATCACCAAAGCTCAAAAATCTACTCAATTAGACTTATAAAGAGGTTTTTTAGTTTAACACATGACACGATGTTGCCCGTAGCCCGCTGGACTCTGAGCGCAGCAGGCACTGCTCTGACCTCGGGTCCCACCACGCTCCCCTGGTAGCAGCTCGTTTTCCAACATCACAACACCAAGTCTCACGAGCAAACCAAAAGCCAAAGGACCTGCCAGAAACGTATTATCTTAACAGACAGCCTTTAACACCGTGGTTTCCTTCTCTGCACACTGAATTCAGCAACAGAATTCTTGCACAGAGGGATTTTGTTAATAGAACAGACCAAGGAGCTAGAATCTGTCACCTCTTACCTTATCCTACATCATCAGGATATAGCTGAAAAATATTTCACCCCTCAGTACAGCACCCTTATTAATGTCAGACCAGAGGAACTGAACTGAAAATATGAAACGGGATCGGTTCCATTAATGACCTCAGTGTGAGCTCTGGTATAAGTTGCTCCACAGTTCCTAATGCGAGCGCTCCTGTCAATCACAGGGCTGCGGTCAGAAGCTGCCAAAATGATGTTGCTAGGAAAAAAGGCAAGACATCTGGAAAGCTGACTGTAACATACATGGAAAAATATTAATGTGCTGCAAGAAAGGCGCTAAGAGACTCGACTAAATGCAAGAGTCACGGAGCAGATATTTTAAAAGCTGAAGGTTAATACTTGCATAGTATCAAATTGATTCATAAAGCTATAAATAAATTCAGACTGCCCGTTAGAAAGTTCATTTATGCTACTTAGAAAAAAAGATATTCAGGGCTCTGCTGGTGCCTGCAGCGCCCTCCACGAGCAACCCGCACCGGCTGCGATCCACGCGGACACGCTGCCCTACTCCGCACAGCTCGTGCTTCCAGCCGCACCGCGGAACCGCTCTGCTGAAAGAAAACACAACGCACACAAATGAATGAGAAAAAGCCCCGAACTTTTCTGAGAAGGAAATAGGGCAAGCGAAGCAGAAAGGAATTTTTCTTCATTAATTCTTCCTAGAGAACTTAAAGAAGCTATTTAGAAGTGGAATTAATACTGAAAGAACGTCAAGATGGTAAATCCTTCAGGGCATAAAATACATTTCCCTGCCAGTCTGTATGAAGCGTTGCACAACATGTCTTCGCTCTTGGCACGGGCTATCAGGCTTTTTTGTCAACAAAAATAATGCATTTACATGCGGACCGCTTTGTTATGGAGTTTTAACCAATGTGTTACATTCTGGGCTCTGCTTCAGTGAAAATATATGAAGAAGAGGGACGGGGATGCGTGCCAGTTCTAGGTTTTGGCCTCCGTCCATTTGATGTGGAGCCAGGATGACTTGGTTGACTGTTGAGTCATAGGTTGTTCAATTGACATTATTTTACATTTGACTAGTTATTGTTCTTTAAACTTTGAACAGGAGTCCAGAAGCTCACAAACCACCAGTGAAACCAAGGGGAAAAAAAAGGAAGAAAAAAAAAAAGGGAAAAAAAAAGGACTAAAAAAGAAGCCAAGGCACAGTTTAAACAAGATTCTTGAGCAAGAAACACGCTGTCCTTAAATGACTTCTGCATTTAGCAGAGACAGCCTAAAAACCCCCATTCATCTAACAATTACAAAAACCTTTAGGTGTATAAAAAGCCATCTGTAACGCACAACACTGGCTTAAAATTACCAGGGATATTCTGAGATACGGCCCTGTCTGTATTAATATAAAGATGGGAAGGAGAAGCAAACATTTTCCTCTGAAAGGAGGAACATAAATTAAAAGTAAAAATCAGTGAGCAGAGTGAGCACTGTATTTTTAACAGAAATAACAATAACAGTTCACATTGAAAAAACACGGGTGGGTTTCACATGGTTGAGATCAGAAATAAATGTGACATATAAATGTGGTGCATTTGACATGGTAAATTGTATGGCCACCATTTTCAGTCTTTCCCCTTGACTGGTTTCCCCCACTCCAGTTTCAGATGGCAGGTATGTTTTCAGCGGGTTTTGATCCCTGCAGAGGAGAACCTTCTCTACATGAGTACACGGTATATTGGCTTGTTCTCAGAACAGCCCTCAGCTAGAGCAAGAGGAAGAACTTCAGCCTATCCCCACCAGGAGACGCAGGGCTGCAAGCCGCCCACAGGGCGCATTGAGCTGGCCTTGCTGCAGGGACCGGCAGCGAGAGCATCAGCTCTGGTAACTTCCAAGAGTGTGAAAAACAAACAAGAATCCATAACAACGCGCTCTCTTGGGTACTTTGCTGGAAGTCCAGGATGCTTCTGATGGGTCGGAGACCTTACGGACAGATGAGGACGGCAGCGAGATGTCTCTGCAGCGCCGCGGGGCACAAGAGCGGCTCAGAGCCCAGGCAGTGCTGAGAGCTGCACAGGACGAGCCCAGCGTGTCTGCCTTCCTGCAGTCAAGAGCGCTGACCTCAGTTTAAAGGGAGAAGATGGCCTTATACCACGATAGAGAGAGACCAGTCATTCTTGGAAGGAAGAGAAGGAATGAACTCAAAAATGGCTGTGACTTTGGAAGCTGCTGCAGGGCGAGGTGCTGGTTCCATGCTGCTGAGCCCTGCCGCTCTGCGTGCTGCCAGAAGGTTCTCTTCCATACCTTAGGCCTGGGCTTCGGTGCCATTTATCCTTCATCTCCAGACCCATGAGCACACACGAGAGCTTTAAAGCAAGCAAACACGTCTGAAAGGGATCTTCCGAAGTCTTACAAACTCTTTAACAAAATAATTTCGTTTCATTTCAGCTGGCTTCTGACACCCTTGATACACAGACTATATCCAAAAGCGCTCTTCCTAGCATAGGAATTGGAAGAAAAGTTTGTGCAAAATTTGCTTACTGGGACAAAGTCAGCCCCCTGAACCTTCCTAAGCCTTCAGAAGGACAAGCAGCGAGCACTGCCGCAGACCTGTGGGACATGCACAGCTACTGCATGCCATTTCCACGGCACTTTTAAGTCAACTTTATTGGACTATCTGGCAGCGCAATAACCACTTTTGTCAGCACAGTTAAGCAATTACAGATAAAATTTCTGCTATAGGATGCATACCCAGTAGGTCATTATCTGCTGCTGTTTCCACTTGGCACCCATCTCCCACTCGAGCTATCGAGATGCCTCACCACATTTCACCACGTCTCTCCTGTTGCATGCTCCATAAGCATTCTTTTTAATTTTTTTTTAATTTTTTTTTTGCTGATACGTCTATGTCTTGCCTTCCATCTCCCTCCTGGATTTCCCATATTATTTTATCCATGCTCCGATGTGCTCTTCCTCCACCCCTCCCCTTCAGCCGAAGGAAGCCGTATTCCTTCCCCGCTGAACCTCACACGGTTTCCTGGCCGCATTGTTCATCTCGGCCTCTTTGTATATTTTCTCTTCCTGAGCAGCACTTGCAGCTCCTCCCAATGCAAACTCCACCTGTGAACCTCATTAAGGGGCTATTTACCCCGCTCACCACTGACAGGCACAGCCTTACCGACACACAGCCCTTCCTCTGAGCTGCCTGCCTTCAGCACAGCTCCACGCAGCCATAATATAATATTTCAGGTTCAAAACGGTGGGGATGCCAACAATCTTTTGGAAAATTATTCAAAATTTTCCTGGTGGGAATCTCTTTTTTCTCCCTTTCCTGAATTTCAGCATTCATTACAACCCTATGCACTCCTATAAAGGTTCTGAAAAAAAAACAAAGCTTTCACAACACATCATTATCTATCATTACCGTTCAGCATCTTTCACACCCAGCTCAGTCACTCCCATTTGGTAGCAGAATCGGTCGTGATACCTCAAACAGAAAAACTTAACTGACTGTAATGAAGCACAATCAGTGTTCTGAGATTTCTGTATTGGCACAGCCAAGGACACAGGTCTGGGAACACAAAAGGAAGGCTTGTCTGCCGGCTCCTTTACACATTTCTTCTACCTGCCAGGTGAACAATCGATCAATCCTACCTTTAAAAACATTTATGTAAAGCAAAGGGGGAAATAAATTTAAAAAAAGATACCCACGTCAATCAGACATAATTGAGAAGACCCTATTGCAGTACAAGTCCCACTTACCTAAGTCCTATCTCCACAATCCACTTTTTCAGTACGAAGAACTACAGAAGCAAAATAAGCTGACAAGTCTCACAGTACAAACCCCATGAAAACGCAGATAGCTATACACACAGGAATGAGCTCTCTACTCCAAATAACTTACTGCTATGGTTTTAGATAGCTGAGCATACCTAAGCAGAAGTCTGCAGACACACAAACATTTCCTGCTCTGCTCAGCCTGCAGCAGGCAGTGCCCTTCCAACTGCACACACCGGTGCCCTTCTCCAAGTTTAATTAAAGGAGACGGATCGAGACCCTCGTGCTGTGATCAAGAGCATACTCCCTACAGCCAAGATCAAACTCCTTTCCTTATTCGCAGCTGAAGTTTAAAGGGGAGAAGAAACCAAAAGAAAACATGTCAATTTCAGGAAATTGTGTCTATATCTGAAAATTACAATTCAAAACTTCAACTGTTGTAGCTGCTGCCCCTCTTACTGCCACTCAGCATCAGCTGTCTGCGCTCAGCTTTGGCTTAAGCCAAAAATCAGTAACTGAAACCTAAACACACCGACTCCGGGTTTAATGAAGAAGAGATGCTGACATTCAGAAAGCCTTATTTTCTTCAAATAATAATTTCACAACAGTGATTTTCTTTCGTCTAGAATACTAAATCCTAACTTTACATCAGCATTTCTCGTACAGCAGCAAAATAGCTCCTGTTGCTACTGCATCTTCGGGAGACTGCGATCGAATGACCCAACAGTACGTAAGCTTTCTCACACAAAAGCTTGCCAGCCCTTCCTAAGCTTTTCTCGGATTCATAGACAAATTAAGTCTGTATCTAAACACCTTTATGATTCAGGAAAGCAGCTGACCTCTGCTTGCTTTGGGATGGGTGTGCACCCGAAGCTCCAGCGTGGGGACCAGCCTGGCTCCTCCCTCGCTGTGCTCTGGAGCATTGCTCTTCCTTCACTCAGATTCTCAGCAGCCTCTGATGACATGTGATTACTGCATAACTAATCTTAAGGAGGAATAAATAACTGTACCATCAAAGGCTGCCATTATTTCTAGCTTGTGCTCAAATCTGTTAGACTACGTAGTCTTTGAAGTAACAACCAACTCCAACATTTGTAATAGCACTTACTTGCATGCTTCATCTGAGAAACATTAAACAAGGGTCAAAACAAGAAAGTTTGCTAATAGGAGCAGCCTGAACATTGATTCCACGCTTAACTCTTTGCTTCTGTACGCAATTCTTAGGGTTCTAAACAAAGAGAAAGCAACATCTGATAGTGTTAAGAATTAGGAAGTTGGCCGGTGGTGTAGCGAGGTCTTCCTGTACATGTCTTCTTTAACCTGTTATTAACATTGGCATATTAGTGTGTTGGTGCGCATTTACGTATCTTCCCTCCTGTGTTAACTGTCACACTTCAATTTATCCTTGACATTACAAATAAACTGAGCGGATTACAGTAAAACAAGCTGCTCAAAACGTTGCCTAGGGAAGTTCTTACAGGCTAGAGAGCTATCCTCCACTTTTTTCAGATAGTAGACATAGTTCCAGAGACATCTAAGAAATTAAAATCTTCTGTTAGAAAGACAGAAATAGAAAGACAGGACGAGCTCGCTGGAATTCCCACGCCATGCCCGGCTCGCACGCTGCAACCAGCTCGTCCCAAAGCAGCACCTGCCCCTTCCAGCCCAGCACTGCCACTGTATCCAGCTCAGATCCCATCCCAGCTCTGCTACTGTATCCAGCTCTGTTCCCATCCTGGATACTGAGTTACATCTATGCCAACAGCATGCAATTACTGTAACCAATGTGAGTGTATCTTACAGCTTTCAGAAGGCAACCTCACACCTACTGAGACTGGGATGCACAAAGGGCAGGACTCCGTGCTTAGTATTTACAGAAGCAACGCCGCTTTTTGCCGTCCGCGGTGAATATTTTGATGACTGCCTGCTCTGCTCTGCCGCTCTCAGCAGAAAACCTGGTTCTTTTTTGACTTTGTGGATCCACTCCTCAGCGTTCCGGCTGGTCAGACAACAAGTAAACAACGCACTGTACGTGGGCTCCGCGCCAGCTGGCCTCCAGCCGGCCTGGAACTTGTGACTCGCATTCAGACTCAGAAGAATGCCTTTTTACATGGTCATTTCCTTTCCTTTCAAATATAAAAAACACATTCTTTTTCCTCCAATTAAATGGCTTTCCTGGCCTAAATATTAAAATTAGGAAAAGATTGTGGAGCTAATCAGACATCAGGATTAATGCATTTTGGAAGGAAGCTTTTGTCCCTTCCTTGAAGCCTTTAAGCAAGAGCTTTGCAGCTGAGGGCCGAGCAGAGGCTCATCTCGAAGTTCACCTTTTCTGGAAGTGTGCAGCTGTTCTAGACGCACCTCCTTTCCCTCCCTGAAGTGCGCTGTGTGCCCAGCTCTCCCAGCCCCCCCAGCCTCAAGGTGTGCATCGTGCTGGGGCTGCTGCCTTTCGGCTTCCTGAAGCTGGCAGCGTGGCCCGTGTCGAGAGCCACCCTTCACAGTAGCGATACCTGCGTGTTTAAAACTATGCAGAAGGGGAACATCACTTGAAAGGTTTAACCAAGCACTGTAGGTGCCGGGACGCGGCTGGCCAAAGCAGCCTGGCGTTCTGCACTTGTGTCGCGTGATTTCTTCCAATATTTAAGTGATCTTATTTATGTAATGATCAGTTAAATACGTCTATGCTGTAAGTGGGAGAATAATTAAACAATGAATGCCTGTAACTGATCTTTTTCCCTGTGTAATTACACTAGAGATCTGCCAGGAAACTTGCTGCTTTTCTCCCATGTCTCTTCCCCTCCATGTGCCATACACACTCACATATTCCGAAGCAAAATACTTCCACGAGGAAAACTTCAGCTTGCGGACTGAGGTTCACGGTTATGGCTCTTTGAACAGGGAAGAACTTTCTCAAGGGCACGACACAACGCGTGCATTATCCATCCCACCTTCTGAACTCTTCAGCCTGGCATAAATCTACGTGCAAGTTATTTTGATGGCATCTTTTCACCTCATTTTGTATATACACTAAGGAATTTTGACTGTTTGGATGTTAAAGCAAATCTGCTTTTACAAGGAATTTTACAGTAATTGTTTTTTAAACATCGGTCTTAGATGTAATCTCTACTCTTGGCCTTTAATTTGAGGTCAAAAGGAGAACACAGAGTCTTGGCAATACAGTTGAAACAGCAACACGGATATTATTGTGGTTAATTTACTTTTTTTTCCCCGTAGAACTCTGTTTCCAACATAATTTTATCTCTTTTGTGATCTGCATAATGGGTATCTGTTTAAAAAAGACTACCTTCATCCAAGTAACGCTGTCCTGTAATTGCAGCTGCACTCAGGGCAACTCCTGGGCTTGGTTTTCCTTCCTGGGGGAACGGGGCCGAGCGCTCGCAGGCAGCGCCTGCTCCAGGTCCTGATGGACGTACACCCACCCAGCTCCTTGGGAGGCCTCCAGAATCCAAGGAAGAGATTCAATATTCTACATTTTTGGGAAATGAAAACAGTGGGTTTTCTGAGGATTGCTTCCAGGAGCCTTCTTCGCTTCCCTCAAATAAATGAGAAGGAAAATGCTTCTTTTACTTCAGGGTGTGGAAGAATCTCTCCTTCATACCCGTGCGCGAAACCCTTCCTCTCACGCTGTTATTTGGGACTGAAATGTAGAAGCTGTTTTTGAAAGAGAGAAGGCTTTGCAGAAATTATTTTGGAATATTCTGAATGCTTTCTCTCATGAACAGCCCCCACCGACACTTCAGCACAAACCCAGAGCATGTCTCACCTCAGCGATCCAGTCAGAATTCCCTGCTGCTTTCTCTGGTCGTTCCCAGGCCTTGTTTGCGTAGATGACATTCCCTACAATATTCCTATAATTACATTTTGCAGCTGTTGGCTTTATTAAAAAAAAAACAAACAGCCCATAAAGGTCTGTCTGAAAGGAACAAATTCCATTATTTCTGACTTCCCAGCGTTCTCCAGAGACTGTTATCCTGGTAAGACATCCACTGGTGCCGAAGAACACAAAGCATAAAGGAGAGTTCATTTCACGTCAGTAGAGGCAGGGGGAGTTTAGGTTCGGAGCAAAGTATGAGCACACACAGCAGTGAGGGCAGGCAGGGCAGTGCCCAGCCCCCCCGGCTCCGCAGTGTCACCCCAGCACCGCTCCCGCTCTGCCCGCACTGCGCTGTCCCCACACACGGAGCGGGCACTCAGCGCTGGGCCCGGTGCCCAACACAACCCATGCACCCCGGGCCTGGGCCACCCACTGCAGCCCCAGGGGTGCAGAGCAGCCCCGGGCAGCCTCACGCCACTGCCTTTCTCCTGCAAAGTACTTAAAATACTTCAAGTTTCACTTCTAAAGCCTAAAAGGTACCGATGCCGTCTGTGGCTGGAAAAGCTCGCGTGGGCTTTCTCTGCTTCTGTACCTCCTCAGGGCGTAACGTCCCCCAGCTCAGTGCGGGCTTTCCTCATAAAAGAGAGATCCTCACACTGCGAGCCCTTCAGCAGAGCTGAAGGAAAAATGCCAGATGGTGCACGACTTGTGATTAAAATGGCAAGAATAAACAATACAGGGAAACACTTATCATTCTCTCCTTGAGAAGGCTGCCCTGCTTATCTCCGGCTCTTGGCCTCGCTCAAGCCATCACAACCCAGATTAAACACCACAGACCTTTGGCCCTATTCTGTATTTCTGCACAGACTGCTGCTGCAGAAAAATGGTTCAAGTTGTGACTACTTCACGATGCTCGGAACACCACCGCATCCAAAACACACAGAGGAGCTGAAATAAGGGCAGCTGGTGGGTTTGTTGCTTCAGTGTTACCAGTTGAAGACAATCACTATAATACAGTACTGTGTTTATATTCATTCTGAAATTTCAGAGTCCTCAGCAGCCATAGCTTTAGAAGCCCCTGAGAAATGATGAGAGGCAAAAACCACAGAGAAGCAGTTCCTATTTCTTGAGCAATAGGACAGGAGTTAACAGGAAGGCCTACATTACACACAGGAAAAACTGTACGTAATGATTATGCACTGACCATCAGAAAAAAAAAACACAGATATAAGGAGTTGATTCCTTCATACTGATTTGTGTACAGTTTATATTCAGAGTTTGGTTAACCTCACTGAAGTTCAGGTGTGCTGAGGTCTCAGATTTAGGAATATAATTATCTGAAATTCAGTTTCCCACACCAGGCAGTGAGGAGAGAAAAGGGCCTGCATTATTTGGCAGGAGCTAAGGACCCGCTGTGTGCCCTGAGGTGACTCCAAACAGATGCACAGCTCCTTGTATTGCAGGGAGGGCAACTGCAACTTGTACCTGTGTCACTAGACCAGCATTACATGAACAAGCACTGCATTTTTCAAAGCGAACCCCTCCAAGAACACATGCCCAGGTACCTGAGTGAATTTCATCTTTTTCTCCATTTTGTCTGCTTAGATATTGACTTTTGCGGGGGTCTTTCTTAAGGCAAACATCTGACACAAACAGAGGTGCCCCGGCAGCAAATCCCAACTTGCCCCCACGAGGACGGGTTGGCAGAGCAGTGGTGCACTGAGGCTGTACCGAGCAGCATGAGGCATTCTCATTACCCTTTCTGATAACACAGAACCTTATTTACTCTTCTGGCTGCTGTTGCACGCTGAGCTGATGACTGCTCAGCGCCATCGGGACACTGCAGAGCCCCCTCCCTGACCGGCAGCTGCCAGCTCTGAATTATGACAATTTTTCTCAACATGCAATGACAGGTGATTTCCCCTTGATGCCTGACCCTGCCCCTTCTCACTCCAACCCCCACTCGCTTTTCTGCACTCACTATACTGTAGGAGAGCTTCCCAGCACAGTGCAGCACCAGCTCAGCTCAGAACCCCCACTCTCTCTCCAGGTCCTGGCCCTCACTGACCCTCAGAGAACAGGATAGTCAATTTCCCATCTTATAAATCAACCACGAAGGCCTTTTGCTTCCTATTCTTTAATCGGTTCTGAAGTCTACAAAAGGACCAGTCTTTCAGTTCCATTACAACATTTTTCTTTTTCTTTTTAAATAGCCCTTGGCAAGAACACGTGTTAAAGACTTCAAAGGAAGAAAAAAAAACCCACAAACCCATTAGAGCGATCTGGATTTCCCCCGACCCCACGCTCAGTGACACCCTCAGCCCGCAGCGCTGCAGGAGGCAGCACTTTCCTCGCAGGAGCAGCATCACCTCCCCCAGAGCGCCAGGCACAGGCCGGCCTCGCTGCCCCCCAGCCCCTCAACCTGCAGCCACGCCGCCCATCACCACCATTCTGAGCACCTCCTGCAAGGTGCTCTTCTTCTTTTTCCCTCCTTAATCCCCCTCCATTTCCTTTCTGTACATTTCACCTTCCATGTTCTCTGGGATTTTTGCTCACCACGTTTGGGCAAGCTTCTGCCTGTTCTGAAACACAGCATTTTTTGTGGTTTTGATCTGCTCAGCGACTCGGAGCTACCACCGTATCACCTCGCTGTGCATCCCGGTACGCAGTGCTGCTGGCGGCTCTCCAAGCTGTTCGAGGCGTGCTGCTGTCACTTCTTCAGGTTCTGGAGGGTTGCTGTTTAACATGATTGCCTTGTTTACACGTACTTCCCTCTTCTACCCCTGCCTTGGCCTGCTCGCCATCAGCTGTGCCCAGCGTCATGCTGCCGAGATGGCTGCAACCAGAGATCTCTCCAGCCAGCTCCGGCCATGCTCCAACACCCACAGCAGCGCTTCCCATCCAGCATCCTGCACCGCCCGCAGCACCTCCAACACCAACGTGCCACCAAGAGCAGCCTGCTGCAGCCAGGGACAGCTCGTCACAGTCAGAAACGCACCTGGAAACACAAACCAGTCACTGCGCCTGCAGACCACCCCACAGTCTGGGGCAGCCTGTTAGCTCTGCAACCCTATAAAGATTGCAGTAGCTCACAGATTAGTAACAGAGTTTCTTACAGTATGATGGCAAATCATTGCTGCTAAACCACCGCTGAAATTTCAAATGCTGCACAGAAAAAGCTACCCACTGCCAACAGCCAGCCACCACCAAGGTACGCTGCTGGGGAGGGACACACTAAAGCCACAAGCACTCGTGTGGGCCTGGTCACCTTGGATTTTTCAGGGTTTCTAAAGCTCTACAGATCTTCTGATTACAGAACAAAACCAAACCACAAAGCTTATCCCACCCCGCAGGGCAGCACGCTGCAACAGCTCCCACCCTGAGAGCAGCGCTGTGCGAACATCAGCTCTGCTTCGGGTGGCTCCCTCAAAGCCACTCTGGCTTCTAATGCACAGATAAGGACTTATGTGACCTTCCTAAAAGCAGAATCATTACATCCCGCTTTGAGTATGAAAAACACAAGTGAACAAAAAGCTTTGAACTTATTTCCCTTCCTTAATAGAGAACCCAGAAAGTGAGGCTCTGATCCAAAAAAGAAACAAGTTTGTTCTTAAAGAACAGACCAAAAGCATATGCAACTCCCTCAGGTCATTAGTGGTAACAGTTTGCAAAACAAACACCCCTCTGATGGTTGAAATAGGATGTTTGTGACAAATGTTTTGATGGAAGGTGGTAGAGCAGCCTGCCACTCATATCTACAGAGTTTCAGGGCTTCCCTCGTTAGGTATGTGCTTCGTTTCATTTTGTTCTTTAGGATGGTGGCTTTAGGACGCCCAGGTCTTGAAGCCTGGTGCACACAGGAAGTCACAGTCAGTAACACTTCGGAATCCTTGGAAAGACTCGAAGCGCTGAACGCTGCATTTCCTTTATAGCCCTTCCTCAGTTTACAGAGGGGGTCAGCCCGAAATAGAAGCGTCAGTCACTTCCTCCCTCCCCAGCAGCATGCTGTGCAACTTCACCCTATCGGTTTGCTCCGAGAGCTGGAACAAAATAACTCACACAAACAAGTGCACTGCTGACAATATTCCAACCCTGTGGTTGCTCTTTAATAAGATATCAGATGTTCCAACCTTTAACACATTAGAAGAATCTTTAAAGTGATAAAATAGGCCCAAGCTCACTTGACAAACCAGTTGCTCTCGTTGCAGTTGTTAGAGATCTGTCATGACTAAGAACATAATCTTGCAAGCATCCTAATATTAACCACTCACTTAAAAAAAAAAAAAAAAGGATTCTTTGCTACTGGAAGTAAGGAACCGTGGGCATTAAGATTCTATGATGTTTGCATCTTACAAGAGAAGTTCCAGCACTGAACTTCATTTTTATTAAACCATGCACTTAAAGTGCAAATAAGCTGGTGTTTTGTTTGAAGGCTTGTCTGTTCTAACTAGGGAAAGCTAATTCATTCCAGAACTTGTTAGATTGGTTTTATTAAATTGGAGTGCCAGAATAACTTCCCTGACAGCTTAGAAAATGGCGTGCGGGACATAGTAGAAATACGTGCTCAGGAAGGGCAAGATTCATTGAAGTATATAGAAATCAACATCAAAGGACTTAACAATAGACCAAGACTCACTCTGAAAAGAATAATGAGTTCCCACCGATACCATGGGGCCAAACGACCCCTAAGAAAGCCCAGAGTGTAACAGAACGGCCAGAAGATGCTCACGGTGAGAGGTGCCAGCATTATGCAGCAGCTCATGGCTGCAACAGCACCACGGCCGCCTGCGCCTGTGAGACAGGAGCATTTCATGCTCATTTTCCTTTCAAGCTTTAAGCTTGATACAATTCAGTCAAAGCAAACAACACAAAATGCATTAAGTCTTCCCTTTCCCCCAAAAAGGGATTACAGAATTTACAAGGTAAATCGGTAAAAAAAAAAAAAAACATCATTCTTTACAAATTTGTATTTTAAACTGTGCTGTCTGGAAATCTGAGCAAGGAGGTAAGCAAGCACGCTTCATTTATTGTCACGCGAGTACAACGTACAGCATTCCACTTCTTCAGGGTTTCAATCCACTTGGAACCACTCTTTCACAGCGAGTATCTCTTCAATACAGTCCTTTACCACACTCACAAGGCCTATTCTGAGCTAAATAAGAACAGGGTTATTGCTCTTTTTGACAAGAAAATAAATAACTAAGAAATGCTGTGACCCTTCAACGTCACCATCGTTCTTGTATGAGATCTACCAGAGCTGATCAATGAAACAAAAAACTGAAACCAGCGCAATAAAGGTAATCCCCTCCTGTCTCTTCGGAGCTGCCTTCTTGCTACATCATACAATGGTTTTCAAGTTAAAACCATGAAGTCCAGCCCACATGGCAGTGCCCCAGCAGTGCCCCTGCTGCTGCAGGAAGGCACCGTGCTGCAAGTGTCAGGAGGAGGCAGCGAGCAGCTGCAGCAGGCTCAGGGCAGCACTGCAACCCCAGGGCCCTTGGAAAGAATCTCCTCCACATACCTGAGCCAAAAGGTTTCTTATGAAAACCCTAACAACACAGAGATTCAGAGAGGTGAGATGTAATTTATTTTCTTTTTTAATATGTTAAAAAAGAAAAAAACCCAAACAGATCTCAGAAAGCCACTTCCAGCAAACCTGACAAAAACAGTCTGACATCCATTACATTGCAGAGGTAAAGGATCCTTTTCTTCCAGGCGGTTACAGAGTTTGGGCACCGACTGCAGCACAGATGCAGACAGACTGGATAAGGGCTGGAGAGCCACACAGATGCCATTAGCTCAGTGCAACTCCTGCTGCTGCCGACCACAGCTTCAGCTCTGAGAGCCTCGCTGGGAGCGTGAACAGACATGAGCAGAAAACACAGAAACCCGATTGTTTTGCTGCACTTAAAGACGGGAGGCAGCATGGAAGGAGGCACCAGGGCAGCACCACGAGCACGACCAGGAAGGTGAGGAGAGAGCAATGCTTTTGCAAAGAATTTTGAAGAAGAGTATACAGATTTAAAGTTGCACCACTGACATTCTGCAACCACAAGTTCAATTATTCAGTTATAACCACAATAACTCCTCCTGCAGAAAGCTGCCTGATCACTGAATATTTTCATGTTTGTTTTTGCAGGAAGTTTGAAGTACAGTGACAACATCACAATTCCAGAAGAAGGATCTGAGATAGATGGAGAAAATACCAACTAAAGGGGGAAACCAATGCCACGGACACACATGACTGCCTGTTTTTCCACTGTGGGAAGCAACACCACAAAGCTTGGAACTCACCAGCATTTGAGAACCAAGGTCCTGAACCTTCCTGACAAGCTCCTGTGCTTTGCGCTTACCAGTAAGACAGCATAACTCAGCAGGGTGGGTCAGGTGATCCCCAGGTCCTTCTCTACCACATCACTGCTACATATCCTCCCCTGAAGATTTTGGTTCTTTGCCTTCAGATTTACCTCCCCCCTTCCCCAGCATGAACCCAATAGCTGCTGATTTCTTTATGGTTCTGGACAGAAAAAGACCAAACCATAAAACCCCATCAACAGTATTCACAAATGAAGGGAAGTAAGCAATATAATTCCACCAACTGGAAGAGGCCGTACAGACCCCCCCGGCAAAGCACAGCATGCGGACCCGGCAGCAGGACCCAGGTTACAAGATCCTTGCTACGCGACTTTCCATTCATGTTTCAGGACTAAGAGATGTACCCAGCTCCCTGCTCACCTGCTGGTTTCAGCTTCCTACTTTACAGAAAGTTCTTCCCACTTACATTAAAAAAAAAAAAATAATAAGACCACCAGTTTATAAGGAATTCTATCAACCAGAATCAGAATTGGTTATTTCATATACTGTTTGCTACTATTTTACTAAATATTTATCATCTTTCTGAAATTCCACATTCCTTCACTTATCTCCAGCACCTAAAAGCTTTTCTGGATATCAATTTCAGGAACTTTAATTTTTAAAAGCATTTTTAATGCCTCAGTTAAAACTGCTTTCTTAAAACAGTTTATATTGCCTTTTTTTTCTCATCTGCTGCATGTTTTAAGAGAACCAAAGTGCAGAGTTCTTTCCAAAAAAGTTTGCTTCAGACTGGGATGATGCAATTCATTTTGGAGAAATTCATACCTGACGGAAGATTAGGAGAAACTCACCGGGCAAAGCAAACCAAAGCACCTGGCAGCAAGAGTGACCCCAGGAATGCTGCAGGAGGAAGGCGTGCAGCCAGGCAATGTGCAGCTGGAGTCGGGGCACCGAGCTACGCAGCATGCAATTAGAGATACATCTTTGAATTCACAGCAAATGCACAGGTACATGCAGCACACACATTTTCAGCTCTGATTTGTTAAACAGATTGAGCCAGTGGCTTTAGTAGTTCATTTTTTTCAGAAAGCTACCAGAAAAGTATGATGGAAAACAAAAAGAAGGGGAAAAGATCTTTAATGTGCCCACAGAACACAAGTGTTGCCACAAAATGCACTGTTAACAATTTACACATTGAGAGGTACCAGGTAGCAGAACACCCACCCGTGCCAGTGATGCCCCATGCCCCATTCACGAGCGCCGAGGCAGCAGGGTGCCCCAGCCGTGCTGCAGACACAGCCCAGCCCGCTCAGCAGCACAGGAGCTGGGGGCTGCAGCACCACAGCATGCCAAAGGGAACGTGCCACAGCAAGCAACAAGCGTGACTTATTTTTACGGAGATGCACTACCATGAAGGAATTGGCGCCTGCACCGCTAACACGCTCCACCAGCATCGCTCTGGCAGCTGCTCCTCTGCTACAGCGATTTGTACCACAACAGTACCAGCCCATGTTATCATAGCACCGCGCATTAGCGCACACAAACCGGGCTGTGTCAGGCAACTTCTTCAAGTAACAACAAAAATAAATGGCATCAGCTGCTCCTTTCCATCACAGACAGCAAACCCACGAATGAGAGGAGCTGCACAGAAGAGCTCCTGCAGGGCTGGCAGGACTGTGCAGGAGAGCCGCAGCAGGGCAAGCCTGTGCTCCCAAAGGCACCTTGAGATGGCACAGCGGGGCACGGCCCCGAGCAGCTAAGGGACCTGAAAGGCACGCCAGCACTGTGCTGGGCTGCAGCCCGAGCATCAAGGCGGGGAAGCAGCAGGCAGCCCCTCAACACAGCAAGGGCCAGGGAACAGCCACACACTGCGTGCTCCATCACAGCTCAGGCCGCACAGCCTCAGCCAGCACGCAGCAAGACGGAGGTGGTCGGCCTGCAGTGCCTCCAGCAAGGCTCCCTGCTAGCAGGAGCATGCCTGTGGATACCCAGAGGAAGGCACGTGCACAAAAACAACTCTTTCCCCCCCATATCCCCACCAAAGTTTCCTGCAAGACAAGGCCAAAGCCCCCGGCACAGGCAGGAGGCCACCACCAGAGCAACTCTGGGCAGAACCACAGGAATTTCCCAGTTCTCTTGCGATAAGTGAAGCAGCAGATCTCAGATCCTCCAGAGAAAAACAAGCAGGAACAAACAAACAAGGCAAGCCCGGAAGCCAGCCAGTCACCACCTCTGTTTACTTGCTGGAATAAGCTACAGGTGGCAGTGACACGGGTTAGCTCTCACTTGGCAGCACCGGGGTTGCCCATGTTTCTGGGGTGGTATTTTATCAGGCAGACTCTTGTGACCCCATTTACTTTTTTAACAGAAAACCCAGAGTCCGTAGAAGCGCTCACTTCAAGCTTGTGAAAATGAAAGCAACCAGAAATGTGAGATCTGAATACAGCAGAGCAGAGCCAATCGCGCCCCGCTGCGAAGAAGTTCCATATTAAACCCTGGGTGACCACGAGGCGCAAACATGATCCCCATGCCCAGCTGGCTCCTGACACACACAGTAGTGGTGCACATCATCACCAATTGCACAAAGAACGCACGGCTGTAAAAATCCACAGCGGAACTCAGTTCCTTCACTAGATTACAGCAGAACTGAGCTCAATTCCAGGAAGATACTATTACTTCAGAACTGCTTTCCCAGGCGCAGTTTTGCCTTTAAGATTTCAGAACTGAGAGCTTTGAGCAAAAAGCAGAACACGCATATAACATTGCATCTGCACAAAACGTGGCAGCAGCTCGTTGGACATTAATCTTCAAAGTGCCTCAGGATTATTACTTTCTAGGAAGAACATGGAACAAGGATCCATAGGTACAGGCGGAATTGTAAGTTTTAATTATAACAAATTGATACAGACTATATTAAGAACACAGTTGGCTGGTACAGAATCACACCCTGCAAGACATCAAGATGGATTTGCAGAACACCGCTTCCTCCAGACAATCACACAATTGGAGAGATTATTGATTTTAGGAACCATTAATACTGGACCCTACATGATATCCTGGAGAAGTAACACCGTATCCTGGAATCCAAACTCAATTCTCTCTCATAAGAGCAGCAAAGAAACATGACCAGACCAGCCCAGCTGCAGCGCTGCCCCGAGCCCAGCTGGCCCCTGCGGGTCTGTGGGGCAGCACAGCACGGACCTGAGCGCCGCTCCAGCCAGCAGGAGACCTCCGGCAGAAAGCTTCTCAGCAGAGTCAGCATCAGCTGCATCAGCTAAGGGCATGGGAAGCACGTCCAGAACATGACACCTTCCTTCTCCATGGCAAAGATGAGGTAAGAAGGAAAACCTCCAGGAGAGTAATTGCACTAACTCGTGCTCCCACCCCAGCACGCTGCCTTCGGAAGAAGAATTCCTCACCTCCCTCAGTGCAGGAGCTCGGGTTGACGGGCTCTGTCCGCACCCTGTGCCCTCGCCCCGGGCAGGGCGCTGTGCCCGCTCCACAGCCGCTCTCGCTGCCGCTGCCCCGCGGGACGGGGCTCCCAGCTGGCGCTGCCCTCCTGTTAGTTCCAGAGCCCAGCACTCGGAACAAGATTAACTCCTGGTCTGTCAGCGTCTTGGTTATTTAAGCAAATGCTGTATCCGAAATGGATTTCACACTATAGCAAAGCAGTCACAAAACCTGTCACGGGAACAACACGTAGTCTGTGTGAGTAGTGATGCAATACATTAGCACTTCAGCAAATCGTAAGATTAAATTTGCATATACTGACGGTGTCTGGGAGGCAAAGACTATGAAATCAGAGAGCTTAAGCCAACAAACTCTCGGGATCTACTGCACAAATACTGTAGAGTTAAGTGCTCCTCCTAGCAACTACCTTGCTCCAGAGCTAACTGCTCTTAGAAACATAGAAACAAATACAAGCTGATTATTTCAATATATTTTGGAGTTCATTTCTGTATGCCAGAGACTACACACAAACAGATACTTTGATAACACTGAGGTCACTGTGACTATAGCTCTACAGAACTTTTGGGTTGAAGACAGGACTTCATTAATACGTTATTCATCTCAACAACGATGACACTGGAACCCTTTGTGCAACCCATAAATACATCTAGCCATGAAAGCTCCAGGAGCAAGGGTTTGTGAGAAGGAAAGCTACCACTAGGAAATGTAAGCTCATTTGCCCGGCCTGGCCTGCTCTCACCAATCATGGCAGTGGATGGTGCCCCATGGGGAGGTGTAACAGGGAACCCTGAGGAAACCACTGCCAACCACATTTCGGGTGGACGAGCTGGTGCTGGATCTTACATGAGCTGCGAGAAGTGCCCTGAAAAGGCCCAGGAGCCACAGATTACAAAAAAACGTAAAATAAAATGTAATAGCTTCTTTTTATGACTAGCGTACAATAGGCTAATGGAATTAAAAGATGATCTCTTCACTGAGCTTTGCACGGCAATGAGGAAAAACCCGCACAGGAGCGTGGCTAAAAGGTTTGCACCCAACAACTCTGGGGATCCAAAGCAGTCGGATACAGCTGCCACTGCCCCACTGAGCTGCAGAGCCCCAGCAGCAGGGCTACATCGATGGTAGCTTCTCTTTTACTGCCCGTGGAAGTGCACAGAGGGATTTTGCTCCCATTACAATGGATAAAAAAATAAATACGCAATAACAGCACAAATCAACTCTTCTCTCTGTTAGCTAGAACTAGGCTTAGAATCAGGGTTGTTGCAGTTTGGGTTGGACTTGCAAAAACCTGCTCAGCTATCAGCCAGCGGAACAGATCATTTCAGTGGGGAAAAAGCAGACTTCATCCAAACTGATCCACCATCTGCCTTGCTACCTTAACTTTCACAGTGCCCTTTTGTATGTGCTGCAGGACATTCCTGATTCTTTCCTTTCTGCCAAAAATAAACATAAAGAAATCAGCTCTTCTGCTGTGGGTCTCCAGGACTCAAACACCGAGCGCAGGATGATTTGTAGCGGACAAGTCACAACACAGACCACCGAAACCCAAAGCAAGCCCTCCACGCAACAAGTCTGCTCTGTATGTGAAGAGCACACGACCAAGCTGGAGACGCTCGCAGAGTGCCATGCGTGACGTGCTGCTGAATCAGGTGGTGCAGCCCCACGCCGTGCCAAGCCATGGCCCCGGCCAGGGGCCACGCCAGGACAGCGCAGCGCGGCCGGCAGACCCCTGACCTGCACACCTCCGGCAGCCGCCCCCCACTTCCCCCCTCCTCCTGGGACAACCTCCGAGCCCAATGCAGCCCTGGCAACGCGGCCCCGAGCGGAGGGCGGCTGTTCCTGGAGCAGCGCCCCGGGCTGCGGCCGGCAGCAGAACTTCCCCTTCAGGTTCTGCTCTGCCGCTGCTCACAGCACTTGCCCTTCCTCAAACCTTCCTGATCCCTATCCCCACAAGCTGGAGCGCGAGGAATGATTTCAGATGTAACACTAGAAGCCGTACCGCTGCCAAGGGGGCCCACTTTCTGTAAATTCTGGCTGTAGGCTAAGAAAAAAAAATAGAGAACTCTGCGCTGCTGCAGCGCTTCTCGCCGTCCTCGCCTCCCCCGACGAGCCACATCTCCAGGAAGCCAGGGCAGCGAGAGCCGAGTGGAAAACGCATTAAATCCTCTGCTCCAGAGCGCAGCAAGCACACGGCGCTAGAACCGTTCCCTTGGAATTTAACCAATTCCACTTTGTGCAGGCCATCACCATTAGCATCAGGTTGGAGATGGACACCATCAAAAGCCCCAGCTCCTCGGCGCAGCGCTTGGCAAAGCCTCGCAGCGCGCCCTGCCCCACTCCCAGACCCTGAGCGCTTCTCCCGCAGCGTGCTGGCAGCGCTCAGCCCCCGCAGCGCCTGGACAGGGCCGTCCCACGCAGCCAGCCGTGTGCCCAGCCCCGAGCCGCAGCTGGCCGCTGTGCGCTTCTGCCCGCTGCAACCCATTCCCCACGTTTGCATTCTGCGCGAGCTGCGTTAACTTCAGAACACTTTCCACTGTTAAGAAGGAAACTGATTAGCTTTCTCAGCCCTGATGATCGCATGTCTCATTAGAGATGCCGTGCTGCGCTATCCTTAGGAAAAGAAATCGAAAATTGCATGAGAAGTTCAAGGCTGCATGTCTATGAGACGCTGCACGCTCTGCATCTGGACGGTGCGAGCAGCGCTGCATGCACACCTGGGCACAACCCTGGCTGCTCCTCCCATGCGCTCAGCACGTTAGTCACGTTTCAAATAATGAAAGACAGCCACCAGCAGTACGAAATATTTCCTATTGGAAAGTGAAGTTCATTGATCCCAGCCTTCGTCTCACAGAATCAGAACGCCAAAAAGCAACAAACCGAGCGGGAGCCTCCCAGGATGGTTCTTCCCTTGTTTCTGGAACAAACGGTAGGAATGTCATTGTTGTTAAGTCTCCACGATGCTAATACAGAAATCTACGAAACATCCACTGAAGGAGACCCAGCTCATTCTGAACATTTCTGACAAAGTTGAGGAAGAACGAATTCCTCTCCCAGCCCCAGGATTCATCAGCACCCCACAGTTATTGTAAAACAAAGACGGCGTTGCCTCTATTGTATGGGGAAAAAGCACAAAAGCAAAGCGGGCAATGCTGGGCTTAGAACTGGACTTGTAGTTTTAGCATATTTAAAAAAATAAATAGCAGCTTCCGTAAACACAGGAAATCAAACATTTTTAAGCAAAACCAGGAGCAAGCTCATTTTTTCTTTTTAAACACGTATTTTTAGTTCCATCATCTCAAATAAAGCAAAAGAAAGCATTAGGATCTACAACAGCCCCCGAGCTCATCAGCTGCCCCCGGCCCCACCGCCCTGTGCATCACCCCAGAGCTGCCCCATAAAGCCAGGATGGCACCGGGCACCGCTGCCCCTTCCACTGTGGGACCAGCTCTGTGCCGTACACATTCGGAGTTGAGAGGGCTCTTCACCACAACGTTATCAGAACCAAAGCACGCAAAAATGGTTTATGAGACTGCCCAAAGCATTACAAATGGATGTGTACAGCACTCAGCCACAGGGGCGCTCGGGTCTGACCAAACAGTTCCCTACAAAAAAAAAAAAAACAAAACCAACTCATCAGCTTCACAGAAAGTCTGGAAAGTGACACTGCTATTATTTACGTGGGATATGCTCTGAAATTAATCTCCCAAACCCAGTTCTTGCTTGGACAGATTTTGTAACGCTCATTTCATATATATAACATGGGAAAAAAACCAAACCCCCACACAGAAAGACCTCTGAAATTAATGAAGAACAATGTAGAAGTTGGACTGGTTATGCAAAAGGTTAGTACGAAGGATTTCTGCTCTGTCAAATACACGATAAGGCACATTCAATATTCATCCATCAAAATGGACCTTCTCCCTAAAGCCCCATTTCCCTTCCTGGCTTCCTTACACCACAGCTTGCTTTAAACAAATCACTAAAGAAACACACACCTCCGCTACAAAAACCAAAAGCGACCGCTGAAGTTCAGGCTGAAGCAGGTTACAGCGGGCTCCTGAAGGAACGAGGAGCCCTCCTCCATCTCACTTACCCGTGGGAAAGCAGAGCTCACGCCGCACAGCTCACGCTCAGGGATCCATTGTCAGCGGGGCAATAAAACACAGAGCTCACGCAGACACGCACCGAACCCACAGTCGCCGCTTCTCCGCATTCGGACCCGAAGAGACGTTTTCTAACTCCACTGACACGCACCAAAAACCTCTTCCCCAGGTGAGGCCGCGTGCTGGGCTTGTGCAACACACTGAGAACAGCGCGGCCAAGGAAAACACAGCGGGCGCTGCAGCCAGACCTGTCCTCCGAGCAGACACGGCGCCCGCTGAGCGCTGCACCGCTGTGCCAGCTGCAGGGAGCGAGGGAAAGGCCTTCAGCTGAGCAGCCGTGCTGTGGAACTGCTGGCACAACGCACGGCACAAAGGCGCTGGAAGCAGACGCTCGGAGCCCGGCACACCTCCTCCCAGCGCCGCCCGCGAGCAGCCCCCTCCGACCCAGCCACGGGTTAAAGCCAGGTACGGGTAAATCTCTGCAAATATTCTTATCTCTCTAAACACAGCTATTAAACCAACTGCTGAGCGTTTCCTACTCGGAATCCTCTTGTCCATGTAAGGCAAATGCAACACCAAGCAAAGCTAGAACTCCGGTTCAGCTTAAACGCAATTCTAGAAATTTGCCCAGCAACCAAGTTATTTCTGTGCTTAACATTTAAGTAACACTAGGGGGAAAAACAACAAAAAACTCGCGCCACAGCGATTGATCCTCTGACCCCTGAGAACGAAGCGGCTTTTGGACACACAAACACTTCCCCCTCTACGCCGCCCTGCGCGTGGATCCTTCCTCCACATACTCCATTTCACTCCGGGACGCATTTTAAACTTTTTTCACAGCCCGTCTGCTGCCCTGCTCCTTTCTCCCCTTTGGCAGCAGAGCTCAGCGCCTGGCCAGCACACCACAGCTGTGCCCAGCCGCCAACCAACGGAGCCGCAACCGACCCGGAGCAAAAACCAAACCTGGCACGCATGCAGCCGCGCTGAGTACGCACGCAATATTTTAATAAAGAGAAACAAAACAGATTACCTTGAATAGCCATTAGAGAAAGCAGGTCTGCCAGAAAGGTTGAGCGTTCCCAAGGGAGCTAAAGCCTCGTCCCCTGATCCCTGGCACCTATTCCAATTTTCTGAACCGGCAGGAAGAGACGGAATGATATTAAAAATTGGTTTCTGATCCTGCTGCTGAGAGAGCGATGCAGTATTTAAATCATAGTGATACATCTGTCCCCCAGAGGTACTGACACCGTGGATAGAGATGGCAGAGACTTTAGTACCCAGCAGATTAGACCCGGAGAAGTTTGCCTGACAGTAAATTGGGCCCATGTTTTCTTGCTTTATGCCAGGAGTACAAAGTTCGATGAAGTCTTCCTTTTCCGTTTTCACTTGAGGCATTGGCATTTTGGAACTGGGTAAAAGGTCACCACGGTCATTAATTTTAGGTTTAGTGTCAGACAAAATGGGGGGCTTGCAGTCTTCCCCCAGGTTTCCTTCCAGGAGGAACGCGTCGTCAGCGGAGATGGGGGACAGCAAGCCTCCGTCATCAAGCAACGGGTCGAGCCGCCACGGACTCCCATTGGGCTCCTTGCCAGGCGATACCGACGGCAATTCTAAATCCTGGAGGATATCCAGCGTGCTTTGGTCTTCAGAGAACAGCTTCAGGCTGCCGCCGTTGGAGCCGACCTGGCTTTGGACCGAAGCCCCCGGCTCCAGGGGCCCGCGGCCAGCCATGCCCGCAAAGTCCGGCTCCAGCGGCACCTCGGATGACACTGCTCCCTTCGAGTCCTCTGCCAGGCTCGAGGACTTGTTCAAGCTTGCAATGCTTTCCTCCAGGAGCCTGAAGTCCGTTTCTCCTCCAGAAGAGATGCCAGTTTGGCCCTGCTGTGAAAATCCAAGGTCGTTTCCCATCACTTTCGCATCTGTTTCGCCCATATACAGTCCCATGGAGAGTGACACTGCCTTGGACAGGTCCGGCGGAGGCACATTGTTTACCAATCCTTTTGAGAAGTCAGCCAGAGCGGGTTGCTGAGCGGAGTCTGACTGAGAAGACACGGGGAGAGGAGCTGCAGATACAGGGGCTTGTGCGGAGGCTCCACCCCTGAAGGGCGGATGGAAGTCCATCACGATCCCTCCTTTGGTACTGATGAGCGCATTTTTCCGGGTTTCATCTTGATCTGACGACTTAAGCAATTCTTTGGAATCCATTATTTTAACATCAGCTATAAAAAGATCACAAGATATCGAAGTTAGCACATCAAGGGTACTTTAATAACAGAATGAGAGAAGGCGAAATCATCAGCCTGGTTTGGTGACTTTGAGAACGGAAGCACAGCAAACCAAGCTACGAACCAGCACACACCACGTTTCTCCCAAACCCCCTGATATATATTTTAATAGATGAGTGATAAGAAGATTTATTTTTTTGTTTTTTAAAGCTTTGCTAAAGCCGTACGGAGCGCTCTGTGTGCCGGCGCACAGCTCAGAGCCAGAGCACAATGCCAGGCACTCTGTGAGCACTCCCCAGCTCTGCTAGCCACGCCAGCAAGCAGAGGAGCTGCAAACTGTGAAAGTGCCTCATTCACAGCCTCCGACAGCGACCTCCCCGGCACCGCTCGGTGCCAGCCAGCCCTAACGCGGTCGCTCAGTCGCTGCCCGGGAGCCACACAACCTCGACGGCCCGGAACGCTTTGCCTAAGTTCTGCCTAAAAGAGAACGCGTGAATCCTAAAATTAAGTCACTGTAATTCCGTAAATAAGCCCCACATTTACAAATACAACTAAAACTAAAATAGTATTTTTATTAGCTTCAAACACTTTAAAAGCTCGCGGCTATCCTCCAAACCCATCTAGCACCGACAGTAAATCTCAGTTTCATCTGTTTGTATTTACCCTATTTACTTCCAGCGCAGAGCATAAATATTTGGAGAAAAACTGCAAGTTCTTCGGCGAACTTCCCACGCTGCCTCTCCCCTGCCCGAGCCCCGCCGCCCTCAGCCATGGGGCCGGGGCACAGAGCGCAGCTCCCGGCCCCGCTCCGCGCGTGCCAGAGCGAGGGCCGCAGCCAGCAGCACGGCTCCGTGCGCGCCGCGTTAAGGTGGCCCGGCCGAGCGCTCCGCCGGCGGAACGAGCTCAGCTCAGGGCCGAGGGAGGGTTTGGGATCGTCTCACGTAACCTCGACGCGGCCGAAGGGAGAATCTCTCGTCCTCGTTTTCCGACGAAAATCTCCCAACTCGCGGGCGACGCTGACAGCCGCCCCGACACCCGAACACAGCGCGCGGCAGCTCCCGAAATTCGGGGATCGCGAAAAGGCTGCGCGACGACTCGGTGGGGAAACCACAACAACAACTGAAATATCGAAGCGTGGATACACGCACGGCCAATTCGCTTCGGCTCTGCCGCGCTCACACGGGGGGAAGGCGCCCGAGCCGCTCCGTCTGACGGCGTCCCCCGGCAGCAGCGGGCACCCGGCGCGGCGGACGCGGCCGGAGCGACACGCGGGGACCCACGGAGGGAGCGAAAAGCAGCGAACAGCGATACGTGCAGCCAATTCCCGTTCGCGCGGCGCGGCTTCCCGAGCAATGTGTCGGGACCTGTTGAGCCGTCTCCTGGCACACCCACTTCTGCAAAATAACACCGGCCCACGGCTGCGGGGCGCCGCGCTCCCCCTGCGCTCAGCTCCCCGCGACCACCCGCGCTGCGGGCGCCAGCGAAACCCCGGGGCCGCCCCCAGCCCCGTCCCATCGGGCCGGCCTG